>NC_056749.1:129399323-129699323 GCF_019279795.1 Protopterus annectens
TCTATATGTACACACACACACACACACACACACATATGTATATATATATATATATATATATATATATAATATGTAATTGTATATACACCCACACATATCGTCAAGAAGAAGGAAGTAGTTAATGAGCAGGTGGAAGCATGAGCATGAGAACTTTTTTCATTTATTTTAAAGTAATTTTTTTCAGTCACTCTGTGCTACATCTCACTCTGTGTGCTATAGCCTGGATGTGGGAAGAAGGTAAGTATTTCAAGTGTGTGGGTGTGTGCGTGCGTGTGTATGTATGTGTGTGTGTGTGTGCATGCCCTTGTGCACACATTGAGAAACTCCTGAAGGGATCATTGGGGAAATGCTTTATTTGGTATCATTGAGTGCTTCTGCATAGCATACATTGACACTAAATGAATGATATACCCCAACACTTTCAGTAGTATATTCATGTCTGCACAAGCATTTAACTGACACCAAATTGTACATTTGCTGCAAAGATCCCAAAATCCCATCAGTAGTTTCTCCGTGTGTGTCTAAACAGTTCACTGACACTAAAAGTAACAGTTCTCCCACACAATCCCTTTTGTAGTTTGTCTGTGTTTGCGCAAGCATATCAGTGACACCAAGTGAAAGATGTCCGCACAAGGACTTTACTGATGACATAATAAATTAATTCCCCACATGACCCCTTCTGAAGCTTGTCCATTATTTTCAAAGACATTCACTGCCACCAAATAAAACATTTCCCTCAGTGATCATTTCAGTAGTATGTCTATGTCTGCTGAAGCATTTCATTGACAACAAATGAAATATTTCCCCAATGATCCCTACAGTTGTTTGTGCATGTCTGCATAAACACTTCACCATCACCAAATGAAACATTCTTCCAAAAATCCCAGCACAAGCACTTCACTGCCACCAAATGAAACAATTCCCCCCAGTGATCCCTGGACAAGCACTTTTACTGACACCAAATGATGGATTTTCCCCAGGAAATGTTCCAGTAGTTTGTCCATGTATCCACAAAAACATAACTGATACCATATATAACATTTCCAGCAATTATCCCTTCTGTAGTTTCTCCCTGTCTACACAAACACTTCACCAGCCACAAATGAAGCATCCCCCCAACAACACTTCAGTAGTTTCTACATTTAAACCAAAGCACTTCCTTGACATCAAAATCAAACATTTCCTCTAGGACCACTTAGGTCATTTGCCCATGTCTGCACAAGCACTTTGTAGACATTGATATGTGTTCCTAACAAGTACTATGTATAAAATTTTGCTGCATGTCATATTTAAATACATTAACTTAGACAAAGGTACTCTGCTGGCCCTAGTCTCTTAATCCATTTGCCTTTGTCAGAGGCAGATCCTATCTCACAAACGTGTTTACGTTTTTTGCAAAGGTCACTGAAGCCATGGATAACAGTTATTCCATACATAATATCTACTTTAACATGACCATAGCCTTTAATACAGTCCATCATACTGGCATTATTGATAAGCTAACACAACTCAATATAAATCCTCACTGAATAACTTGTATTTTTTTTAAATGTAAGAATGCTGCTATTGATGTCTTGCAGAGTTAAGTCATGGGCCATTTTCTTTTAGACAACCACTTTTCTGATTTCCAGGCCCAAGTCCAAGGTCTGTGGCAAACTATACTCCAACAGCAGCTTGACAAAGCTATATTTTAAAAAATGCAGTACGAGTCTGTTTGGGAAAAATAACTTTCTCAACCTAGCATCAAATGCATCCCAACCAAAGTGAAACAGTTATCAGAGACCTAGGTACAGACATTGACAGCACATCTTTGGCCATCAAGTCACCACCACACTTTTCTGAATCTTAATAATTAGCCAATCTAATTTCCAAAAGAATGTCTTCTAGATCACAAGAAGTCATAAACACCCTTTATTCATCTTTTGTCTGGCCTGTCATTAAATGTAATGCCCTCTTCAGCATGCGTGTCTCCAAGAATGATTCTAGGGCCAGTGATACAGCTCAGGGATTTTATCCTCTGCAGATGTCTCTTCAACTAACAGCTAAAGCAAAGCACCTTCATTGCTGCATAATGTGAGGGGAGTAACATATCTTAAATATCAACACCCACAGGGACCCACCAGGTTAATACTCATTTACTGCCAGCTATCCCATATCCAATCCCACTGACGAGCTTCTTGCTCTAAATATGACAAAACTAGTGTGTCTTGTTATATTGATCAGTTAATTTTAATTCATGCTTAATTGTTTTTGACTATATTTAACTCATAGAGGTTTGATGAGATCATAATGCTTGGCTACCTTTTTACCTTCCCATTGATGAGCCAAATTACAAACACAGGGAATGTCCATCATTTGGAATCTGGATCTCTATGAACTCATATATGAAAAATCTCTTTCATGCAAATAAGCATTAGGACAAAAGTGCAATGCCTTTCCATTACCTTTCTGCTGTAGTATTCCCATTGTCCACCTTATTTCCCTTGGTCACACCATTCATATGTAATACTCTCCCTGTGTACTCCAGTCCTGCTGTAATTCTCCCCTTGAGCACCTCATTCTTGCTGTAATTTTCCCTTTGTGAGCCTCACCCCCTTGTGCACCCTTTTCTGCTGTAGTATTCCCTAATTCTTTCTTATTCAACAATTTCACAAAAGTACCAGGATCCTGCTCATTCTTTTCAAAATGTTTTTGATTCAGTGAGTTGACTCATATTACAATGCATTCAGCAAGAATGACATTACACATGCACACATTTATATACATACATACATACATACAGATATATGTATGCACACACATATGATTATAAATATACACACATGCACAAATTCCACATATACAGAATTTTTACCTCTTCATATGTATTGGTTTTCAACCTGTTTTGGTAATGGAACCCAACATGAACCATCTGTACTCATAGAATTTTTCTACAACCAAATCATTTTATTATAATTCCATATTTATAAATAATCCCTTTGTGTACAGTATTCCTGCTCTTACAGTCCCCTTGTTCACCCCATTTATATGTAATACTCCCCTTATGCACCCTATTCCTGCTATCACTCCCCTTGTGCACTGCATTCCTGCTTTAATACTCCCCTTTGGGCACCACATTCTTGCTGTAATACACTGTGTACTTCATTTCTGCAGTAGGAGTCCCCTTTTGCACCTCATTCCTGCTGTAATGCTCCCGTTATGCACCTCATTCCTGTTGTAGTACTTCCCTTTGCCTCATTCCTACTCCCCTTGTGCATCATATTCCTGCTGTTGTACTCTTTTTGTGCACCCCATTCCTGCTGTACTGTTCCTTTTTTGTACCCCATTCCGTCTGTAATTTTCACCTTGTACACCTCATTCCTGCTGTAATATTCCCCTTATGCACCCCATTCCTGTTGTAGTACTCCCCTTGTGCACCACATTACTGTTGTAGTACTCTCCTTCTGTGCCTCACTCCTACTCCCCTTGTGCACCCCATTCCTGATGTTATACTCCCCTTGTGCAACCAGTTCCTGATGTTATACTCCCCTTGTGCACCTCATTCTTGCTGTACTATTCCTTTTTTGTACCCCATTCCTGTTGTAGTACTATTGCTCACCTGCTACCTGCTGCAACACTTTCATTGAGTAGCAAGTTGTACTGTATACCTCCCATTGTGTACTACTGCAGTAACCCACTTACCCCATGCTGTCAAAACTGTCATCTTGTTACTCCTTCCTGTTGCAGCACACTCCATGTACACCCATTACTTCTAAGGCATATCCCTTGTGTATAGCATTCTTGTTGCAGCACTCTCCATTTACACTGTATTCCTTCCACAGTACTCTCTGTGTCCATACCATTCTTGCTGAAGCACTTTCCATTTACACCCTATTCCTTCCACAGTTTTCCCCTTGCCCATGCCATTCCTACTGCAGCACTGTCATTGGCATTCCATTCTTGTTGTACAACTCTCTTGGTGTCCAGTATTCCTTCTGTAGTGGACTTTTTGTGCACCATTTCCATGTGTCGAACTCCATTGGTGCCTTTCATTCCTAATGTGACACATGTGGTAGACAGCATTCCTTTTGTGCAGTACATTCCTACTCCATGCATTTCCCCCCTCATCTGCTGCAGTGAACACCATCTGCAATAATTTCCTGATGTACCACATTATTCCCATTGTATCCCACATTCCTGATGCAGCACTGCCATTGTATCCCACATTTCTGATGCAGCACTCCCATTATATCCCACATTCCTGATGCAGCACTTCCATTGTTTCTCACATTCCTGCTACAACACTCCCACTGTATACCACATTCCATTTGCAGTACTTCCATTGTATAACACATTCTTGCCACAGCTGTCCTGTGGTATACCACACTGCTGCCGCAGCACTTGTGGTATACCACACTCCTGCCTCAGCACTCCTGTGGTATGCCACAGTTCTGCCACAGCACTCCTGTGGTATACCAGACTCCTGCTGCAGCCCTCCTGTGGTATACTACACTCCTGCTGCAACACTCCTGTGGTAGACCACAATTCTACCACAGCACTCCCATGGTAGACCACTTTTCTGCCACAGCACTCCTGTGGTAGACCACTTTCCTGCCATGGCACTCCTGTGGTAAACCACTTTCCTGCCGCACCACTCCTATGGTAGACCACAATCCTTATGTAACAATCCCATGGTATTCTACATTCCTAATGCAGCACTCCATGCTGGTTACAGGAAGCCCATTTTTACCAGCATTGACTTCATCTACTGATGGCTAGCCTTTTGCAGGCCACATCCTTGTACTGTCGACAATGTCCTCTACCAGTTGTGGAGCTGGACCTTGAGAACTTTATTAATGTTTGTTCTTTTCTCCATCTCCTTTTTATCTCTTTAGATTTCTATTAAAATGTCCTTTCTCTGCCATAATGGATTCCTCACTTCCCTTTATGTGTGATGCACTCATTTCTTTTGGAATAGGCTTATCTGCATTTGCTACATGTAAGGAAAGTTCTGATGTATCTCTCTGTCTGCATGTCCCTCAGAGCTTTGCCACCGAGATCATGTCACACATGGACCACCACCATGTTGTAGCCATTTGTCCAAATAAAATGTCATTAGGATTTAAAAAGGCTGTGTTCAACTGCTGAACATCAACACTGTGGTGGGGTACTACTAGACACTAGGGCTTAATTTTAACATGCTTTAATGCATCAACATAATGAGGATGCGGGAGGAGGGACTACGGGACTACATTAGATACCAGGAATGCATCTCTAAAGTGCTTTATCAGCACCGAATTTACTATAGCGACTGGTTGTGGGTGGATACAGTACCGTACTGTCACCAACATTACTGCAGGGATTGGGAAGGGGAATACAATTCCTTCTGTGATGGGTGGCGGGTGGAGGATACAGTACCATACCAACACCGGCATTACTACAAGTAACATGGAGGTGGTGGAGATACAGTCCCATACCAACACCAGTATTACTTCATGTATCATGGAAGGGTCATTTGCATATATTCCATGTGCCTCTACTACAGGAGGTTTGTCTGTGTGACCTTTTTAGTTTTTGGTTTAGTTGTTAGTTGGGATATTTTGCAAATACCTTAATGGTTATGGACATCAGCTGATTTTAAAGACCCTGTGTTTCTAAACCATATTCAAACAGTCCACTTATGTTGTGCTGACGATGTCATAAAGCTGAAACATGCATGTCTACAAGTAGTTCTGTTTGGCTTTTTTGACCTGAATCTGTCTATAAAGACTTATAAAGGAAAAAGTCATGAACATTCAGAAGCCATATAGCTGAAACACTTGATGTCCTTAAGGGGTCATTTGCATATATCCAATGATAATCTGTTACTTGAGATTTAAGGTATCACACAGTGAAAACTCTAGCTTGGCTAGCTTTATATATATATATATATATATATATATATATATATATATATATATGGATCTATTATGTGCGATCATACTTATGCGAAAGTGCTTTTCACAGACATTTTTGCATAAGTATGCCTGCTGCCAAGGCTGTACTATGGTGCGGATAAGGGAATCTTCCCCTTTCCCCACTGTAGTGCAGTCTCCGGGGGGGGGGGGGGGGGCAAAAACATAAATGCAGTGGTTTTTTTTTTTTTTTTTTTTTTACACGCTTTAATGAAAGCGCTTTTTCGGTTAAAGCGCTTTCGTTAAAGTGTGTTCCGGTGGTTATGGATTCGGACGTTTGATCATTCGATCAAACATTCCTAGATCCATATATATATCTATATATATCTACATACATACGTACATATACACACACTCACAATATGTACAGTTATAGTTGATACTCATTTAGTTTTGTTGTTTTGAGTTTCATCTAATTGGAATTCACCTAAGCAGTATGCACCCAGTGACACTACTATTAGGTGATGAGAGAGCTGAGCAGTGTCAATAAAAGGATTAAGGTTAAGAGTGGTAGTTAGAGGCAGTTTGGCTCTATGCTCAGTAGAAGCCAGTACATGCCAACTTATTTCTAAAATACAAATCCCTCGGGGTACACTTTTTCATTTAAGTCAGTCCACTTCATATTTAAAGTTAAAAATTATATCACATGCACATTCCATTAAGTTCTATCTTTGCCTTTAGAAGTGTTTTCTCGTCATTTAGCCAGTGAGAATACATTTTAATTATACAAATGCCATGTACCACCTTACTCAACCCATGATCAGAATATTATGTCCAAGCAAAACTAGTAAACCGATAATGATGGCAGCTATACCCTTGGCATATGTCCCTATATAAGTATGTGACAAGGGCTTTTTCCATATATTTTAAGGATATAAATATTTATTAGGGATGCATAAATCCTGCATCACCATTTTTGGAACCATTTGAACCCTTTCCTAGTGAAACCATGACAGACCGAACTGACAGAGAGCTAAAACTCTGACAACTTCATCTTTGGTAATTTCGATATACTCGGCATTCTTCACAGAAAATCTCATGCCTTTCTGTTGAAGCTTCTTCTTTTCACTGATTAAGACAGTGTCAGTTTTAATTAATATAAAATTGGTTAGGTTAATTTATACATGCTAAATCACTTGAAAGAATTACTGTTCTCATTGTTGTGATGACAACACCTTCTAACAGTGACGAATAAACAATAAAAACAGACTCACTCTGTCTTGTGGTTTCCTCTCTGAATTCTGAATCAAAGTGTACACTTTAATGAAGACAGAAAAGATAATGCATTTGCAAGTAAGAAAATGGAAAACAGGTGATGTGATGCATGTCTTTCATATGGTTACATACAAGTACTTTACCCTGATTAAAGCTAAAATGCCAATTAAGTTACATGGTGTAGTTCACATGTGACAGCCTGAACGTAGCAACCATCAACAACATTAGATAATACATAACTAATCATAATGATAATAATAATAATTTCAAACTCACCAATGAATGGAGCTGTGAGCAGCAGCACAGACTCTACAAGGTGCCCTATAGGGGGAATAGTTATACAGACCAACCGCTATGGGCATTTACAGTGGTTGCAGTATCCTCAAGACAGGAGAACTTGGTGTAAAAATATGGCTATAGGGGTTTCAGTCATGTTGACTAATGTCGCCAAAATGGGCATGGGTATTTGACAGTGATAAGTGGGTTGAGGACTCGGCCTTCTCCAGGCACCCATGCTAACAGTGGGAGGGGGTGTATGTGCCCCTATTGGCCAGTGTATGTATCCAAGAGACAGGATGGAGGGGGTAGTGCAGTGAAGCCAATTGGCTTGTGATCCAGAGTCTACTATTCAGAAGGAAAACTGGCTAGAAATGCTGAAGGAATTGTGGTGAGAGAGAGGCTTCAGAAGGCAGTGAGGGATATAATCAGAATTAGTGGCAGATCATGGCAATTAGACTCCACTGTAATGATAGGGCAGTATTCATAATCTCAGCCTGTGCCTCACAGCAGTGTTGAGATAGTTAGGAAAAGTGCATTCAGACAACAGTTGCAATACCTGATAAAGCAGGACAACATGAATTGGTGTTAATAATGGGTGACTTTAATTAACACATCTGGACAGACAGCACAGGATATGAGAACTGCCTGGGACCATGTGCATGGGACAACAGAAATAAAGAAGGCAATGCCATTCTAGACTTCTTTCTGGAAAATGGCATGATAGTAGCCAACACATGGTTCAGAAACAGAGACAGTCACAAGATCATGTACAAGAGTGGCCAAAATGCAACTCCGGTAGACTTGCTCGTAGCAAGGAAAGAGCACTGGGGTAGATTCAGTGATTGCAAAATCATCCCTATTGAAACATTAATCTCACAGCATAAACTATTGGTTTCCACAGTTAGCTGAAAACAGTGGTCACAGAATGTTCCAAGACCAAAAGATACCAGGCTGAAGACCTGAAAGTTCATGGGAGAGAAATTACAGTAGTTCAAGGAATTACTCATGGCTCTCGCACCCCAAGAAGAGGAGGAAATAGGTGGAGTTGAAGAAGAATGGTAGCATCTCAAAACAACATGTGTGAAGACTGCAGAACAGATTTGTGGTTGAGCCAGGTAGGGAAATAACGTACATAAGGAAAGCTGGTGGTAGAATGCATAAGTCCTGGAAGTCATCAAAAGAAACAAGGAGTGCAGGAAAAAGTGCGAGATAGAAAAGACTGACCAGGCTGGAAAGGAATACTGGTTGGCTAACAAAGAAGCTAAGAAAGAATTTGTAATAGCAAAGAACAGGGCATCACAGCGACACTCTATCAGCTTCTGGACAGTGACTCAGTAGGTGGCACAAAGAAACTATATCAGGTTGCAAGACAAAGACAAAGATTAAGAAGATAGTCAGACACCCTTCATAAGGGATGCCAGCAATAACCTGCTTACCAGTCCACAGAACATCAAAGGCAAATAGAGAGAGTACTTCTAGCAGCTTCTGAATGATGAAACTCCCACAGAAGCTGTACTGCCCAGACGCAGCCTACAATGAGAGAAGAGGATGAGTCCACCCTAGAAGTAGTAAGAATAGCACTAAGGTAAATGAAGTCAGGGAAAGCAGCAGGCTCAGATTAGGTTACAGCAGCTATGATAAGAATGCTGGGTGAGATGGGGGAGAAATGGCTCCTGAGTGTACTAATAGCAGTGTGTAAAGAAAGGTGTATGCCAGATGAATGGGGAATAGGCATACCCGTGCATCATACTCCTGTCACATTGCATGAAAGTTGTGGAGAGGGTGATTGTTAAACAGATGCTCACAGTAGTAGAACGTAAGATGAGAAATTCAGATCAGGATGCAGCGCAACTGACCCGATGTTTGCAGTGAGACAGATACTTAAGAAGAAGCTAGAGATGAGGAGAGAGTCCAAATGGGCATTCCGAGACTTGGAGAAAGCATATGACAACGTCCCAAGAAAGCTGATCTGGGCAGTACTGTGGGTGGTTTGAAGTCCCAGAAAAATTGGTAAAATTAGTGCAGGCTATGTACAAGGACCGAATGACTTGAGTACGGACAGTGTTTCGTCTCACAGAGGGGCTCCAGTGGGAGTGAGAGTCCACCAGGATTCAGCTGTGAACCCACGGCTGCTCATACTGGAGATGGACTACATTAGCAAACAGGTCAGAGGGGACAGATCAATAAAGTTGGTGTATGTAGATGATATGGCATTACTGGTAGACTCTGAGCAAGAACTTCAGCAATGGATAGGGGAATGGAATGCAAAACTGGGGGCATAGGGGATGAAACTAAGCACAGATAAGACAGTGGTAATGACAGCAAATTGGGGAAATTAGAAGAAGCTGAGAACTAAGATAGAAGGCAAGCTAGTGGAACAGGTTAATAGTTTTAAGTATCTGGGAGGGGTGGTTGAAGAGAAGGGAAATCTGAATGAAGAGGTCAAGGCTAGAGTCAGAGGGGCTGCAGCCAACTGGCATAGAGAGTCAGGTGTAGTGAATGACAGAAGAATGTCAAAGAAGCTGAAAAAATGTGGTGTAGAAGACACTGGTGTGACCAGTACTACTGTATGGTACAGAAACCTGGACAGTAAAGGCAGAGCAGATGAAGAAGCTAGAGAGCTAGATGTGATGGAAATTAAGTGCCTGAGAAGGGTGGTAGGCTGTACACTGTGTGACAGAAGAAGAAATGAGGACATAAGAGCAGAGGCCAAAGTAGCTCCAGTTGCACAAATGATCAAAGAGAACAGATTACAGTGGTTCATGCACATGTGCAAAAAAGCAGAAGACAATTTGGCAAAGAAGATTTGAAACAGGCAGGAAGAAGGTAAGAGGAAGCAAGGATGTCCATCAAAGAGGTGGATTGTGTGAGAGAAGATCTGTGACTGTCAGGCATGAGCGTTGAAGAAGGCAAGAGTGTGACATTGAATCAAAATAAGTGGAGACAGTTAACACAATATCCCAACCCCATGTAGAAAATGGGGGAATGGGGGTTGATAATGAATAATAATAGATAAGAGATAATGAAGATAGTTAATAGATAACTTTAATACAGTTCCTTTATTTTTCTGAGACAAAAGTTTCATCAGCAAACATTTTTTTACAATGTATAGACATTGCCTGCAAAATGCATCAGAAAGCACCAGCATTATTAGCTTTGCACAGAGAAGAAAATGTAATAACATGCAGGATGCAGCATATACAAAGTTGCAAGTTATAAAATTCTATTGGATACCAGTTGATCCAGGTAGAAGAATTGCCAAATTTTGCTGTAAACATGGTAGTTGAATGAGAGCGAGTTACTTCTTATTATATATATGATCCCATATAGTTGTGATCCAGTAATTCTCATTAGGGTTAATATATGTGTTGACCATGAGACGGGGAAGGCCAATCTATAACCGAATGGGATAGGTTATTTTGAGTGCAGAAAAGGAAATTGGCTAGGCTTTAAATGGCCTACAAGGGCAGCTAGCCTAGTACTTACTTATGAACCTATGTATGTGTGGAGATCTCTTAATGGTGGTGCTGTTCTGTACAGAAGTGCATTCCGTCTGATTGGAAATATGTATTGCTTGCTTTCTGAAATGTGTCACACTATATTTTATGAATTCAAGCTTTAGACATTTTAAAAACCCAGTTATAAGCATAGTCTAGTCACTATTGGGGGTCATTTGGTATCATTGAATGACAATGATCAAGTAAAAGTGCCAAGCTTGGAGTTGTCAGGACAGTTGGATAGCCATGCTCCTGAGGTATTGACCTGGATGTCATGTTAATAAATGTTAAAGAGCAGGTCTACTTCACTTACCCGAAAAAACCACATCGCCGACATTCACTTCACCGAGACGAACACACCGACAAACCAGAAGACCGACTTCCGGAACACCAATATTCTGACCCAAGGTAAGTAACCGCTTGGCCATCCTGTTGAACTTTTCCCCTTATCCCTGCGGTAGTGCGATCTCGGAATTGGTATATTTACTTGGGGGAGTGAAGCCCCCCACATGGGTGGGTGTAGATTTGTTTTCATTTTTTTTTCGGGATGGCCATGCGGTTTCTTACCTCGGGTTGGAATGTCGGTCTTTGGTTTGTCAGTGTATTCATCTCAGTGAAGTGAATGTCCGAGATGTTGTTTTGTGGGTAAGTGAAGTAGATCCCAAACAGCATAGGTCCAGCCACTAAACCCTGTGGAAGGCCACTGCTTAACAGTTTTATGTTGCAAAAGGGTATCCACAGCTTTCATAGCCTGAGTTCTATCACATACCCAATTAGTAAACCAGGGGGACCCTGTGGGAGGTTATACTTAGATTTGCTATCGGTCTGTAATACCAGTGTGATAGAGGGGTTCCCCAGGCTTCTGGAACAAACCCACAAGATTAATAAGATTGAGAAGGGTTTCTGAAAGTTTGCACTTAACACTGATATATGGATGTGGTTGGACCTCATAGAAGTGTTAGTTTTAGTTTTAAACAGGTATTCTATGACTTTCCGTAGTGACCTGGTGGTGGGGGGGGTAGCTTATTGGGTAAAGTCAGAGAGATGACAATTCTTGGTGTGGTAAAAACTAAATTGAATTTCTCTGCCAACAAATCAGCAATACTTTGGGACAGAAGGAGTGGTGGTGTTGTGGACCTAGTCAGTGCATTGTTAGGCATTGTTTCTATTGTTAACATAGCTGAAGAAGGATTTTATTTACCTTTAATATCTGTGGATATTTTACATTTTTAGCCTACTTTATATTTCCTAATGATACACATAAGATAGATTTTTATAGTTTAAGATGATCTTCTCTTACACACTTTACTGATATGGGCTTCCACCATATGGGCTTAAGTCAGTGATGAAAGAGGCAGTCTTTTCAATCAGACCCGTGGGTGTGGATTTACTAGGAAGTTTGCTTGCATCATCTAAGACATGTACTGGGTTAACTTTACAGAAGTCCCTAATGACAGGTATGTTGTGTAGGACAGAGTTAAAAAGAGAACTAAAAGAAAAGATGAGTGATTTTTGGTTTAATTTTACCAAGACTGTAGTGATTCATGCTGGGTTATTAGCTTGAATTAGATTAGTAAGAACCAAACTGAGTATGTTTGAATCCCTGGTCAGGTGCTAAACAGTTAATTCAGCAGTATTTGTGTTAACGGTGTGCAAGAAACACTGAGCATAAACAGTACATTTGTGGGTTATATACGACAATCAGTAGTGGAGTAGAATCTCCAAATGTGATCGTGTTAGGCTTAGACGTAATAATGTCCATGTAGTGAAGCAGCTGTCTTGGTCTTCTGCGGATGTTGATATTCATCTGTAAAAGACACCAGATAGAGTTTGGTTTTACTGAGACAAATTTGGATCTCTAGGAGCTCTAGGCTAGGATTCTGTTCAGTCTGCCATGATGTGATGGGACCTTGAAGCATTCTAGTTGAATAATGATATATGGGGACTGGGGAGTGCTTCTAGTGCATTGGAACCCATGTCTGGTAACTGCACAGGTATAGGTTTGTTCAAAAGTACTTGTTTTATGACATCTTTCTAAGACATTTAGCATTAGTGGCAGTAGTGACAATAGTGGATCCCCTTTGAATGATACCAGTTATTCAAACAATTGTTTGCTTGTTTGTTTGTTTATTTATTTATTTTCCTAATTTCTTTCCAGTTTACCCAGTGCCCCCATCCTTCACAAGATCTTTCTGCATCTCTTACAGCCCCTTGGACTATCTCCATTCTCAGGCTCAAGTCAGTATAGAACCTAAGGGCATCCTGAAGTTTCATGCCTTTGATTGCTTCCACCCGGGATTTTTTTTTTAATTTATGATCTGCCCCTCGGGTTCCCCCCTTCTTTCATTCACCTGTTTATGTCCAAAATCTACTCTCCCACTATGGACCATGGCTCCCCACAGGGAATGCCTTAAACAAGTGCTTTCCCCCATGGGATGGGCACCCCTATATTTCCCTGCCATAGCCTCAGACACCTGAGCTGCTAATTGAATCCAGGTCACCTGGGCTGCAGACCTCTCACTCTCCCTATTTTGGACAAGCTCTCCTATTTTCAGGCCTTCTCTTACCCTGCACATGATGTACCTATTTATGGACGTATGCCCCTATTCGCCAGGTTGATTTACCCCTTCACACAATTTTCTAAATTCCACTTCATCACCCCTAACTTTTGATTCTGTCTTGTACATGACAAATTACAGTACATGACCAATGTATTAGGACACACTTACGTTTCCCTTTTTCAGAAGCTAAAATAAATTAACTTTGTGGTAGAATTTTGCAATACAGTTCATTAAAATCTACATTTTTTACAGTCTCTTTGATAATGTGTTTATGTTTTTCATTTTTGTTGCTCTACTTTTTAAATATGCATTTCTGAGAAGGATCCGACTTTCTTACTGGAACCGGAAAGTGTTGTATATTATTTGGTATTCATATCTTATGCTAATTAATGTCCACATTTTTGGCTGGATGTTTCTTCTTTCCAAGTGCCTCTGTTCCTGTTTTCAGTATCTGCAGGTTGAGAGGTTTGCTGGGCTGTAGTTAGGGCATTATCCCTCTATCCCAGGACGTTGGCTGTAACTAATTAGCCAATTGATGATGCCACTTATGTTGCCCTGATATATAGGCGTCATTCATGGTGTGGCAGTATGTTGCTCAAGACCAGCACCAGTCTTATTGTTGACATATACATTGTACTTACAGTCATATCTTCAATCATTTCAGTTCTCACCATGGTGATGGCTATTCTGTACGTATACGCATTCTCTCTCTTAAGCCTGTGTACACAGTAACTGCAGTACATTATTATGGCCATAATGATCTCAAGTGGGTGACAGTTCAGTTGTTACTTTGTAACCATGCAACAATAAGGCTGATAATATTATTATTTTTAAGTTCAGTATTACACAGTCGTATACCATAATGTATCCAAAAGCTTCTACCATGATCATAAATTATTTTAGTATTACTTCATGTTTTTCTTCCGTAGGCTTTGTAATGTTAATATTGTCTTCCTCTGTATATTCTGTTTTGATATTATATGTTGGATCTTTTGAGCAAAGTGAATTAAATAATCATATCAACATTCAAAAGATGCTTAGAACACAGCAGAAACATACTACCAGTATATAAAAAATCTGGTACGTTTCCAATAATGGGGCAACAGGGGAAATGAGCGGTTGATGTGTACACACAATTTATATATATTTGTATATCTGTAAGGTAATTTATGTAGACGGATAGAACTGCAAATTCTACCTATTTTTTATTATTCCAAAAAAAGTCTTCTTGCAACTTAAATAATGCACTATTTTGACAAGCGTGATCATCTCAACTGTACACATTTTCGCAGAATAAAAAAAATATAATTTGCGGTACTATCCGTCTATATAAATTACCTTTCAGAAAAATGAACGACCTAGAATATATAAACTGTGTGTACACATCAACCACACATTTCCCTGCTGCCATATTAACAGTAAAAATGTTAACGGAAGACTACCCAAACAACGTGTCCTGAAATGACGCTTTATTTGCTCTCATGTCTGCTAACCCACTAAGGTACTTAAAAGTACAATGATTCAAACCACTCCTTTCAAAAGGGACTTTAAATGAGTTACTAATTTCTCTCTTTTCTGAGTAACGTGGCAAGCCCTGAGAAACGGACTTCATTTTAAAACCCTTTAGATTGTAATGGTGTTACTACACCCTACACAACAAAACACCAAGATGCATAGAAGTACACTATGAGTATGGAAATGTCATACACCTGTAGCTTTAAACATTGCTGAGAGCCACTGTAGCGACCTCTGGCAAGTCCTTGCAACATTACAACAACACATCTCACAGAGGCCACAGTTCCTAAACCCAAGTATAAATCCAGCAAGACTAAAACTCTACACTCAAAAAAAAAAACTGTAAAGTCTTCAACTATAAAAGCAAGCAGCCATTTTCACAACCCTTTCAGTACAACGAAAAGCAAGTAAGCAACCACGCCGTCTTATGCCACACAAAATACACTTCACCAGCAACAGAGGCAAGGTCACAGTAGGCAACCTGGCCAAAAGAGTAAGATTTACCGTTAAGAGGTGAAGGCGTTTCATTAAAAACGATCACCACCAATGAGTTGCTGGACTTATAAATTAGTATGGTACAGTTAATTGACGTCATCCACTCATTTCCCCTGTTGCCCCATTAATGGAAAAGTACCAAAACTCCTTTCAGTTGTTTGGTGAACTGTTGCTAAATGTTTTATGTCATTACTTAGCAGTTTAATGGACCATTCTCTTTACAGCTCAGTTAGCAGAGATTTGTGCTAGACCTAAAGTCATTCTTTGGAATATAGTTTATATACCTGGAGTGTGTGTGGAGGTGATTTTTGAGAAGGCTCACTTTTCACATTCATTGGGAAGGTGCTAGGGGGATGCTGCAAATAAGAATACTTTGCTTAAAATTAAATAAGGTAATAATATTCTATTGTTTCATTGTCTGCAGTGAAGCAGATCACAACAGATATGAAATGTGATCTTTAAATACTGGGCACAAGTGTTGCTTCTTTTCAAAAGTTAATATACATAAATGGTTTTACCTGTTCAGTAGCTTCTTACTCATAACTTTCTATGAAAAACGTGTTTGCATTGTTCTGCTAGGCACTGTACAATCATTAAGAATTGCTTGCTTGCAGCAAAATCAGTAAGCTGTTTATAAAATAGCATATGTTCCAATATAATGAAGAGTGCTGTTCTATTGGAGCTGTAATCACCATGAATAGATTGTTCAGTTTTGTGTGTTACTTTGTGGCATCAGTTGTGAGTGAGCTGTCACCCGTTTTGAAATGCATGAGACTAACTGAAACATGCCAGGTGAATTTAATAACAGGAGTATAGACAAATATTACAAATGCAAGTTACACAATAGCAGTTGCTTGTCCTTTTGCTTATAAAAATCTATATGAAAATATTTAACACTTGTGATTCCTGTTTATTTAATCCAATTTCTCTCATTGTGGCTTCCTACACTGCTCTGTGGTCTTTCTAGTGTGTTCAGACTTCCCCTCAATCTCATTTCTTACTTTTTTTTAAATTCTTTTCATCCTTGTTGCCTGCCAACCATCAGCAATTCTGCAAAGAACCATATCCAGTTTCCCTAGTGGTGTGACCAGCAGTCAAGGGAGACTGTTTGTGGAGCTCTCAAAGTTTTTTTTTTATTTATTTTACGGACCCTTCCTATGGGCAGTTTTGTATGTGGTTACAGATATGAGAATATGGAGTGCTTCCACTGAGAGTCTACAGATTGCCATATATGCTCCATCGTTGTTACCATGTAAGTTGGTTGCCATTGGCCAAGTGCATGGCTTGGTTGTTGTTGCCTGCAAGACTCCCTTCTCGCAATAAGTTTGTGTGGTGCAGTGAATCACTCTAACACACACACACACACACACACACACACACACACACACACACACACACACACACACAATTCCAGAATGACTGAGCTGGCATCAGCTGCCCAATCCCAACATTCCTTGTCTGGCTCCACAGTGGAGAGTCTTTAATCAAACTTTGATCTCCTGACTTCTTTCAAGGCTTTATCCTGCTACAGTACTGGGCCAGGCCTCTCTCTGTAGTCTCTGTTGTAGGTATGTTGACTCCATTTTCTGCTTATTCCCCTAACACACTTCAACCTCTGTATGTTAGTATGTTATCTCATCACTTTCTTGGTACATCTGTTAGCTCTTCTTTACAGTTTAAAGAGGTAAGCATATTAATATTATGATTCACCCTAATTTTCTTATAAGTTCTTTACAGAGAGCTCCCAGACTTCCAAGAAAGGTAACAAAGGGATGAATTAGTGTTGTTATACTAGCATGGTTGCTGACTTCTTGCACGTCATCTTCTATTTTAGTAGTTTTTTCTTAGTCTGTCTCACTGAAAACAGTCTGCAAATGACTGTAATCATAAATGGGTGGACCATCAGTTGCTACCTCATAATACTTAAGAAAAGCATATAAATTCTGTCTCTAAAGTATGAAATTGATGTCACTTTATATTTGGTGTGAAAGTCCCCCCCCCCCCCCCCAATTGGAACAAAAAAAAAAATCTGTTGGCAATGTCATGCAATTCAAACGTAAACTAACAAAAGTATGTTTCCTAATTGTTTTAAGGCATGAATGTCCCAAGAAGCAAAGTCCAAAGCAGAAAGTACACGGTCCTACACTTAATACATGCCAGCAGATTTATCTTCTTTATGAAGCATCCATACAGCAGGTTTGCGAATTCCCATGAAGTGTGCATTATTTCCAGCTTCCTAAGCTACAGTAGGAACATAAGGTTTAAAAGGCAAAATATCTATAGCAAAGACTTTGGTTTCAGTATATTTTAGCACCAGATAATCTTCATTCCCCAAAGTCTCTACAGCTTGTTCCTGCAAATCCAAAAAGAAGTGCCACTAAAGGTAAAATTGTCTCTCTCCAATGCTTTCTACCAAGAAGGCATGACATTATTTGCAGGTTCTTACTGTTGAGCATTCAGTGAAGAATTGAATCATATAAGCTTCTAGAAAACAGTTGAGTAAAAGAAATGTGATCTTTCCCCTTGCTTTTCCTCCAAAACTTTATTTACAGGACTTTGCAGTGAACCATCCATATTGGTCATTCCCTCCATGTTCTTGTTTTATTTACTATTTTATTTATTCATACATGTTCATATTCAAAACATATATATTGGCATTTGTTTACATTATTATTAATATATGTTGTGTCTTTCAGCTTATCCCGGTTAGGGGTCGCTACAGCGAAACTCCGGTCTGCTAATGTTTGGTAGTGGATTTTTACATGCCGAGTTACCAGCTCTGACGCACAACCTTCAACGAAGGCACGCCCACTCACATATGCCTCCACACAGAAGACGCTCTAGCTGAGAATCGAAAGGGACAACTTCTTGCTTTGAGGCGACAACGCTACCGCAGCACCACTACCGCGGGTATTTTTATTAATATATAATCCACACAAAATAGATTTCATTTTTTATCATAAAAAGGCACACACACACGCGAGTGTGTGTGTGTCTCTCACACACACACAGTCTGACTTTTTAAGTCAATGTAAACTATCATTTAAAAATTACTTAGAGAATGTGTTGAAGCAGTGGCAATACCCATTTGAAGAACAACCATTCTCCAGTAGGGTATTAATATTAAGGGTGAACCCTGCAACAAGGCTATGGCTTCAAAGCAGCTAATTAAGTCACATTGAAGCATAGACTGAAAGCAAACAGCTGCCATGTTTTCACTCACTAAACTGGCCCCATTTAGCATGCATTAGTAAAATAAATAAATAAAATTAATTCAAACAAAAATAAACATAATTGCAGTTACAATGAGCTGACATTTTTCCGTCCTCCTCACTATGAATGGCATTTAAGCCATGACTAGTGAGCATGGGAAAATAGTAAAATAAAATTAATACAGTTAACTGCAGTGTGTGTGTGTGTGTGTGGGGGGGGGGGGGGTTGGAATGTGTGCATGGGAGAGAATGACCTTATTCTGAGGGACAGAGCAGAAATACGAAGCAAAATCTAGGACTAATTGAGAGGTATTAGAGTATATGCATTCCTTTGCACTATATGTTTATGTTTTTTTTTTTCATTTGATGACAGTGACACATCCAAGCAAAAGGCAGTAAAGGAGGAGGTTGTAACCCTCCTAAATAAAATAGTTTTCCTTACATGTACTCATTTAACAGATGCACAATTTGATAAATGATTGATTACAGCCTCTCCGTCATGATAGCAATTTATATTTTATTCAACATTATCTTACACTGTTCCTTTACACTTTCATACTCTCTAAATTTCACTTATTTTCTTTGCTTCACCAAACCCTTTTCTTTTTTTACCTTATTAAACTGTAATCCAGTTTTATTAAATAATTCCTCCACACACGTTTGAATTATTGTATTCATTACAAATAGAAGCATAATTAATGGGCATCCTTGTTTAAATCATTTCCTAATTTTTTACCTTTTTCTTCTGTTTACTTAAGTTTCACACTTGACATTTCACAGCATATTTCTTATAATATTCTCATTTTCTCTTATCCCATATGTGTCTGGAC
The DNA here is from genome assembly GCF_019279795.1 of Protopterus annectens. NCBI lineage: Eukaryota > Metazoa > Chordata > Ceratodontiformes > Protopteridae > Protopterus > Protopterus annectens. The sequence goes on from NC_056749.1 coordinate 129,418,861, forward strand.
TCTTTTATATTGCTGCATAACTAGTCCTGTCAAAAGGCTTTGCCATATCGCTAGCCTTACTTCCTTATTTTCTTTCAAAACCATATATTTTACTTTTTTACTACCAACATTTCCTTAACATTTCTTCCCCTTGATTCTAAAACCATTTCAACTATAATTTCATCCAGAACTTTCTGCTTCATTGTTGGGATTATCTTCATAAAGAGTTTATAATCTGTATTTCCAAGTGTTGGTGCTCTCCAAATTTTTATGTTCTCTTCCATCTTTGTTTCCATATAAACTTAATTTACCACACAAACCTTCACCTGTTATCACCTTCACTATCCATTCATTTAATATTTTAAAGAATATTAATTTCCCGTATTCATTTCTGGACTTCTATCCATCTTTTTATAATATTCATTACCAAATCCATTTTGTCTAGTGTTGATTTTTCCCTTTCTTCTTCTTTGTTTACTGTTTCTTTCATTTTGCAGAAGTTATCTCCTTTTCAAGAGAATTTGTAACATTTTCAGATATTTTTTAATATCCATAACACTTGATGTTAAGTTGTCTATCTCGCCTTCATTCTTGCTGGATGGGTTCGGAGCCGACCTCGGCTCCGACTCGGCCACTCTAAAAGCTCGAGAGTCGGTTCCACCGGCTCGAGGCTCCCCTTATATCCCACAATGCTAGGCGAGAGTTACCTCAGATCTCGTTTGCCGCTACAGCTTCGAGGTTGGTTTTCTACCGGTTCTTGGTAAGTGACTTTTTCTTGTGTAATTTAGTCTTTCAAAACCCCTTTAATTTTAATATTTTTACCTATTTCCCTTAGTTTAGAGAAATTTTTATCCCCTTCTAAAAAAATTTCCGTTTTTTTCCCTCAAGAACTTTAGGTTCTTCCCTTGGGCCTACAGGCCTTTTCTCTTCCCTAGTGGAGTGTGTGTGTATTATTTTATTTTAAAATCCTAGTTAGTGATTTTTATTATAATTTAACTTGACAGGGTGTAATTAGTGTGTTTGTGTGTGTGTTTGTTTACACCTGTTTAAAAATGTCTAAAGAAGCAAAGGTCTCCGGATTCAAGAAGTGTGATGCGTGCTGTCAGAAAATGTCTCTGACAGACGCTCACACTTCTTGTGTCTACTGTCTGGGGCCTTTGCACCTGCAGGACTCCTGTGCTGTGTGCCATGGCTTCAGCCCCAGGGTCCTGCAGGAAAGAAAAATAAATTGATATTAAGAGGCTTACTCAAGCCAGAGGATTCCCTATCTGTTTCAACAGGGAAGCCCTCTAAGGCATCTAGGTCTTCGGCTCCGACAACTGAGCCGAGACCTAAGGTTTCGCAACCTCTGCCTTCATCGGCTCCGGCTGGAGCCGATAAGTCTCAGTCCACAGTTTCTGTGGCTCCCTCGGCTCCGGCTGGAGCCGAGGTAGTAGAAGTTCCCGTGTCGGCTCCGACCAGACCTTCGGAGCCGACAACTAGGAAGAGGTCCAGGTCACCATCTCTTGGCTCCGTTCATTCGGCTCCAGGATCTCCCCTGCTGTCTGAACGGAGCCAAAGATCTCACTCCTCTAGGTCATCGAGGCTGTCGGATCATGACCTTCAGAGGGTAGTGAGTCGACTTCTTAAGTCCGAGGCACTGGCCCAGATGCTTCAGAGCCCGACTCATCAGTCGATGCCTGCCCCGGTCCATCAACATATTCCTCCTTCGACTCTCTTGAGCTCGGAGCCGGGTCGCGTCGGAACCGAGACTGTGATAGCGTCGGAGCCGATACAATTGTCTTCGGCTCCGTTGTCGGCTCCGTTTTCTTCCTTGGAAGAATCTCGGCGCCGGACTTCCCTCGTCGGCTCCGAGGGGGTGAGTGGCATCGGACCCTTGTCTGACCCCCCCTCTCCCTCTCGGTGCTTCGGCGCTGGTGAGTTCGGCTCCGACATCGGCCTCGGAGCCATCACTGTCGGTGCCGAGGGGGGTTCTTAGCTTCTCGGAGCGGGGACCTCTGGCTCTGCCTGACGGGTGCATTCGAGGTCATGCGGAGTGTGTTAGAGCCTGGCTCTACTCCACAGTCGGCTCCGTCCGCCCCTCCCTCTACGGTGCCTCAGGTTAAGTCGACTCACTCCCTCATCCCGGACCGCAGAGAGCCAGCTCCTCAGGAACCCCCTGTGGGGATTTCATCCTCTTCCGAGGCCTCTCCTGATTTGGCAGAAGAGCCCCCTCGGAAGAGGAAGTGTAAGAGGAAACACATTGACTCACCTGAGTCCATCACGTCTGACACAGATTTGGATGATTCTGAGGGTTCCCCCCGTTCCCCTTCTGAAGATGTCTCATTTGCAGACATTCTGGAGATCCTAAAACAGAGGGGAAATTGGCCAGCCCTCAACCCTTCGGAGGACGAATCTGTGTATCTTGAGGCGTTTGGCTCTCGTCCTTCCACCTCCTGGGTGTCCCCCTTTGACCCCTCATGCAGGTGGTTGCTAAGAAGGCATGGACGGCTCCTGATTCTGTGGACCCCACTCCCAGGAGACCCTCCAAGTTCATAACAGCACCAGCAGACAAACAGTTCTTAACAAAAGGAGTTTCTGTGGATGCCATGGTGGTAGCTGCTGCCACTAAGAAGGAGCTAGCTGATCCTTCAGTACCTGTCCATCCACCTAACAAGGAATCTAGGTCCATGGACAGGTACGGAAGCGGATGTTCTCGTCAGCGACATTTACCATGCGTTCGCTGAACTACCTGTGCCATTTTACTCGTCTTCAAAGGACTTGATCAAGGAAGCGAGTGAAATGTTAAAGGACCCTACAGCTGCGGGTTTCCAAGATAAGATGAACACGCAGCTGGCTACCCTTAACTCCATAACCAACTCCTCCATGCGCCTTCTTTCTTACGTGGCTGATGGAGCGAGCAGAGCCGCAGGGACAGGTGTGGCCTTACGTAGGCATGCCTGGATGCGGCTATGCAATTTTGCGGACCCCTTCAAGACGTCTTTCACTAACTCCCCGTTTGATGGATCATCCCTCTTTGGTCCTCAAGTGAAAGAAACCTTGACTAGGTGCGAGACTGATGGCAAGACCCTTTCTGCCGTCGGAGTCCGTTTTTCTACCCCTTCTAGGCCTTACCACAAAGGCCAGAAAGGTGGAAAGATGTGGTTCCGTAAACAATCTCAAGGGACTTCGCCTGACGCACAGAGTCGTTTCCCCGCCAGAGGCAGAGGCGGGAACAACAATGGTAGACGTCGCCCTAGGGGCAGGGGGGGTCCGCAGAACCAGGGCAATCGGGAAGCCTTCCCTGACAAGCCCTTTCAGCATCCCTGAGGTGTTGCCCGACTGCCCATCTTCGGAGGCAGTCGGGGGAAGATTGTCACTGTACCCAGAAGCCTGGCTATCCCTGACTCAAGACAAATGGGTACAGTCCATCATTTCCGAAGGCTATTCTATCCCCTTTCTTGAATTCCAAATCAGTCAAAAATCCCTTCCAGATGTTCCACCGCTCAAAGGGATCTAGCGGTTTTGGAGATTTCAAAACTGCTTGCAAAATGAGCAATTCAGCCAGTTCCAGCAGACCAGCAAGGATCCGGAATCTACTCAAGGTTCTTTTTAGTTCCAAAGAAAACAGGGGACTGGAGACCAATTTTGGATCTCAGTGTCTTGAACAGATCAGTCAAGAAAACAAGATTTCGGATGGTCACGCTGCAATCCATCCTTCCCCTTTTGGGCAAAGGAAACTGGATGTGCTCTGTAGACCTTCGGGATGCGTACTATCACATAAAAATGAACAGACGCTCCAGAAGATTCCTCCGCTTCAGGCTGGGAACCAGTCATTTTCAGTTCAGGGCCCTGCCCTTTGGTCTCACCACTGCCCCGGTGTTTACCAAATGCATGGCAGTGGTAGCTTCTCACCTGAGACGACAAGGATTCCAGGTGTTTCCATATTTGGACGACTGGCTCCTCACAGCTCCCACCAAGCATCTCCTTCTGATGGCCAGAGATTACACTTTTCGCGTTTGTCAAAAGCTGGGTATTTCAATAAATTGCGAAAAGTCTGTTTTGTCGCCTTGTCGTACTATTACCTACATAGGCGCAAATCTAGATACAGTAAACATGTCTGCAAGACTAACACATCAGAGAATAACAGACATTCACAAACTGGTATCACTCCTTTTCAACAACAACAGAATCAAAGCCAGGTTAGTTCTGAAAGTGTTGGGAATTATGGCAGCGGCCATACCTCTGCTTCCATTAGCCAGATTCCACATGCGGATCCTTCAATGGATGCTCTTTACTCAATGGTCATACCAGCAGCTTCCAATGTCTCACACCATTATGATCACGCAGGCGTGCAAAAATCATCTCATGTGGTGGATGTCTTCCCCTCAGCTCTTGTTGGGCAGACCCTTTGTTCCACCCCCTCCGGTTGCTACTCTGACAACGGATGCCTCCCTGATCGGGTGGGGGGGGCATTATCAGGGCAGGACGGTCCAGGGCACATGGCAACCAAACGAATGCCACTTGCACATAAATGTTCTGGAGATGAGAGCAGTGCTTTTAGCGTTGCAAGCCCTTCAAGACTCTCTTCCCTTGGGAACGATTGCAATCCAAACAGACAATATGTCTGTAGTGTGGTACATCAACAAACAAGGCGGAACCAGGTCATACCCCTGTGTCGAGAAGCACTCAGACTGTGGCAATGGGCGATTTCTTCTCAGCGGTTTCTGATAGCAACGCACATCCCGGAAAGTCCAATCAAATTGCGGACAAGTTGAGCAGAGCCATACTCATGCCTCACGAGTGGTCTCTGAAAGACTCTGTAGTGAGAGAAATTTTTCTCAAGTGGGGTCAGCCTTGCTGCGATCTTTTTGCTACTCCCCAAAACAGCAAGTGCAGAGAATATTTCACTCTATTCCCTCTACCAGGCCAACCCAGCAGGGACGCGCTAGTCCAACTTTGGCCCGGGGACTTCTGTATGCATTTCCTCCTTTCCCACTGATCTCTCAAGTGATACAGAAAGCTATCGCTCAGAAGGCCTCATTGATCCTCATTGCTCCTTACTGGCCTCGACAAGTGTGGTTCCCCTTTCTACATCGTTTTCTCTTGGAGCGACCGTGGAATCTGGACCTAGTTCCAGATCTTTTGATCCATCAGTCGGGTCAGTTTCATCGCTCCCTCCCTCTCTGAACCTCACTGCTTGGTTCCTCCAGTTCCAACCTTAGCCAGGCTTCCTCAATTATCTCACTCTGTTAGAGATATTTTGATAGCTTCCCATAAATCTTCCACTCGAAAGATTTATTTGAGTAAGTGGAAACGCTTCACATATTGGGCTCAAGGAAAGGACATAGATCCTTTCACTGCTTCCATCCAATTAGTCCTTGATTTTCTAGCTGAACTCTTCCATGCAGGTTCATCTCCCTCTACACTTAAAGTTCAATTGGCAGCTATTTCTAATTTTCATGTGGGTATTTCTGAATCTGCCTTAATGTCCCACAAGCTTTGCAAAGCCTTTTTGAAAGGAGTTTTTCTTCTCAGACCTCCTATAAGAAATCCTCCTTCTCCTTGGGACCTAAATTTAGTTCTTGCTTCTTTGATTCTTCCCCCTTTAGAACCTGCAGTCTCCTGTTCTTTAAAATTATTATCATGGAAAACTCTTTTTCTGGTAGCTATTACATCAGCTAGAAGAGTTTCAGAGCTTCAAGCACTCAGCTGTCGTCCTCCTTATCTCTTGTTTCATAAGGACAGAGTATCCCTACGAACTAACCCGTCCTTTTTGCCTAAAGTGGTCTCGACGTCAAATCTAAATCAAAGCATTGATCTACCTGTCTTTTTTCCAGAATACTCCAATAGGTCTGAACAAAAATTACACTGCCTGGATGTTCACCGTCAATTGAGGTACTACTTGGATAGAACAAAACAGTTCAGAAAATCTGATCAGCTGTTTGTCTCCTATGCGGAAAGCAGAAAGGGACTTTCAGTTTCAAAGGTATCATTATCCAGATGGCTAACATCTTTGATTTCCCTTGTATATGAAATTAGACAGCAAAAGCTGCCTGATAAACCTAAGGCTCATTCCACCAGAGCTTTGGCTACTTCTTTAGCCTTCCAAGACAGACTGCCTATTGACACCATTTGTGCAGCGGCTACTTGGGCTACTCCTCACACTTTCATTTCTCATTATAAGTTGGATTTAGCTTCTAGGCATAGAGCTAACTTTGGTTCCACTGTTCTCAGGAGTCTGTTCCGTTAGGCCACCCGGGACAAGGTGCTAGGGACACGGTCCCATCCAGCAAGAATGAAGGCGAGATAGACAACTTAACATATAGAAGTTATGTTCTTACCATAACGTTCCATGTTAGTTGTCTTCTTCTCGCCTTCTTCTTGCCCCACCCTCCTTCCCCCTGGCCTGGACAGACCTAGAGGAGTTGTGATTGTGACCTCTCTTTCTACCACCTCTTTCTTAGACATATGCTATTGCATATTTCCTGGTTCAGGATGTAGGTCACCCTTCTTTCTTCCTGTTGTTAGAGGTGGACTCTGTTTTACAGTTATTCTGTTACTATTATAAGCTGGGGTTAGCTTACAAACGAGATCTGAGGTAACTCTCGCCTAGCATTGTGGGATATAAGGGGAGCCTCGAGCCGGTGGAACCAACTCTCGAGCTTTTAGAGTGGCCGAGTCGGAGCCGAGGTCGGCTCCGAACCCATCCAGCAAGAAGAAGGCGAGAAGAAGACAACTAACATGGAACGTTATGGTAAGAACATAACTTCTGTTTCTACTTCCTTTTCATACATTCTACCCACACACTTTTCCTTCCACAATTTCCATTATGTCTTTCTGTTTATAGCTAATATATCCTTCTATGTCAGATATTACATCCAGTCTTCTTTCTCTATTTTTTATGTATTTTCCCTAAAATGGTGAGACATTTTCCTTTTTGAAAAGAAAAAAAAAAACTGACCCTGGGATTCATGAAGCTCGGCACAAGGACGGCGTTAGGCATAGAGATGGCGCAGTAGCACCATATGCATATTAATGAAGATGTGCTGCCACCACATCGACGTGCATAGGAAATGTGCATGAGTGCATGGGGTGTGTCGAAGCGCCGCACGGAGGCGTGGACATGTTGGCTGTTTACGTGCAACCTAAAATGCTGAATATTACAGCCTGCCTCTGATAGTAATCACACCTGTCAGGGTCCGTGGATACTGAAACGTATGCAAAGCATGCAAGACAGTTTTGCGAACACAAAAATAAGAAGCAAACACAAATGCACGTAGCTGAATATTGAGACCCCAGCCATCGAACAAATGACATATAAAACCCCGTGCCCATATTCTATTGTAGTGTTGATAGTTATACCAAGTGGAAGTGAAACGCATCATGTTAGCACGCCACCAATAGATAAGTCTAGCCCAATGGTCAGGGTTACCACCTGTCCCACATTGTGAGAGACAGTCCCCCTCTGGGCATTTGTGTCCATACCAAAACCATTATAAATGTAAAATATCCTGCGATCATAGGACATAATTATGTCCCACATCTTATGTAATAGTCACATACAATAGTTATTTCCATATGTAACATACCTACATGTTACAAGAAACAGAATAAGCAAGTAAACGAAACAGAAGAAGCAGCTAAACTGCTACAACAATAAGCTTACATTTAGGCATAAAACAAAAGTACTATCCGTTATGCTGACCGTGAGTATGTGTTGGCCTGTAAAATCTGATGTTTGTCCCGAATATGTCCCATCCTGGCCATACGAAAAGGTGGCAACCCTACCAATGGTCGAGCATTCGCCCAAAATCTGCCAATTTGTGGTCCAAGGTGTCCTTGTCAGGATGGGCTAAAGATGAACGGGTATTACCCAGGTCTACCTACCATGTCATAAAAGATAAGTATTTGCGTGATGTACAGCATGTGGAAAGTGAAAATGCTAGGGTAGTCCTCACAACCATACAGGTACCAGAGATATGTAGTGTATGCAATGTGTTGCCTTGACCATGCCATGAGCCATCAACCAGAGAAGGGATGGATGGAGTGTGTGGAATATGGGTATGGGGGGGACGGGTAATGTAATAATTCGCCAAGGGGAGACTGTGTTGGATGCACAATAGGTGAACTGGAGGTGTATGAGGGAGCAGTGGGTGAATCAGAAAGAAACACAAAGAACAAACATACACATCTGCAATACAACCTGACAGGTCATACTGTAGAGCACAATCCCACAAACATATGAATATTAAAATGTGCGATACACATGTACAGAAACGGTACCGGCACATGCCCACATAATGGTCTGGATTGAATTGAGCCATCCAACCACAACACACCTGGATGCATAATTGAATACCCATCATCCCCTCTACAGCACACAACCCCCTCATTCCTGAATGTTCACCAAATCCAGCCATATTCGGGCTGCTAGCTTGGCACAGCCATATCTGCACATAGTGACCACTACTCATATCTAGTAGGCAGTCTCAGGATTGCAAACTATGTATCCCTTGCATGTATAACCCTATCACATTTTCGTAAATCCAAAAATATTGAAGTTTATTGCCTTGTTAAATTTTTGGATATCCCTCATGGGATAAGTATCCTGTGTAAACATCAGACTTGATGTCACGACACAATGTCCAGTCCTGTAGACATCTGGACACAAGTTGTGTGCAGTAGTGGTTCACGAGACTGCTCAGCCTCCAGCCGGTCATGCAGAACCTACTACCTGGGATTAAAAACCTGACCATGATGCACGGCTCCCCACATGCATTATCGAGAATATATACTTTACACATTTGCATAGTGGCAGTTGGATATAGGGAAATTAAGGCGCTGACATAAGCAGGGTACCTCGTGTCCCACTTTGTGAGGGACAGTCCCTGTTTGGGTAGGTGTGTTCTGACCAAATATAATCCAATGGCAAATGTCCTGTGATTGTAGGAAATAATTATGTACCATATTTCATGTAACAGTTGCATAAAACAGTTATTTCTGTATGTAAAATACGTAAATCTTACAAGAAACAGAATAAGCAACTAAACTGATACAAGAATAAGCCATCATCTAGGAAAATAATTAAAGTTCTAAATCCTGTACTGACCGTAGGTATGTGTTGGCCTGAAAAATCTGGTGTGTCCCAAATATATCCCATCCTGGCCATATGAAAAGGTGGCAACCCTACCAATGGTCAGAGCATTTGCACAATAACTAGCCAGCCTCTTAATCTACCCTAAAGCCAGTGACCTTTGGAGGAAAGGTGGTGAATTACACTGAATAAATAATGACAATAATTAAGAGTAATAGACTTTTTTACTTCAGAAAATAAGTATTAATACATATGCTCTGATTCTGTCAATGTTTCAAGTTAATAGCACTAATATTTTAAAAGTGTCCATGATTGACCCTGATTTGCCCTTGCCTTGCCCCTGTTACTGTTGAAATTAGTCCCTGAGTGGTTGAGAGGTCCGTACACATATGTACACCAACCCTCATATTTGTTGCCAGTACTGTTGAATACCTTTAATGAAGTCATATATCCTAGCTACCATCCATGCGGAATGTACCACGGATGGTGTAGTGGTCAAACCGGTGACTAAGGTGTGTCTGTTTCTGGGTCCAAGCCATGCAGAGGCCGCTAATTTTATGTGATGGCCAGAATAATGTCCGTCGGATATAGGGAGGTAAAGCCAGCGGGATGCGCGGCGGACATTCAGCAGTATAGGAAATGTAAATAGGTATGTAGGTGTATATGTATGTACAGATATATATATATATATATATATATATATATATATATATATATATATATATATATATATATATATATAAATGAACATGGTCACAATAAAGCAGTCATAACAAATGTGAAGGGAAATACCAGCGGACCTCCCCCCACCCCGTATTATGTAGTGCCGACATATCAAACCGGTCAGAGGTGGGCAAACCTCTGCATCTGTAAGTGAAGTGTTGAGGCGTGTGTTCAGGTAACTATGAAACATGGGTATACATATAAATGAAGCAGAACACCAATAGTGTAGTGGTTAGAGCATCCGCGTAACATAAAGGCATTCCCGGTTCAAGTTTGACTATAGCACATATCATTTTCCTTATGGAATGAATGTCGCTGTGCTGTAAAGCCAACATTTAAACATGTAAAGGTGAACATGTGTTTCGCATGGGGCCATTAACCGGATTCCTTAAATCAAAGTGGTACTGTCATAATGAATAAGGCACACGTAAGCACAAATAAGCGGCAGTAAACATCTGTAACTCACAGTAAGTATATGCGAGTACGCCTGCGCGGGTGTAAGCAGCTCCCAGTGTGTGTGTTTATAGATATATATCCACAGACATGAAATATATATATATATATATATATATATATATATATATATGTAGAATGAACGCCGTAAGAATAAAGCATACACAAGGGCTGTGAAGGGAATCAAGAGCAACTAAGGTATTAAATAGTGCTTGCAGCGTATGCCAGATAAAGCTGCCTAAGAGTGAGCAGAGCACCGCTATTCACACCACAGGCAGGGTTCTACCAGTGGGCATAACATCATTGAACTGCTACATCTACATTACACACAGACGGAATGTAGTCCATGTTGGGACCACCCACACTTGTAAAAAGTAAATGGCCGTAATCCATAACACCAGGAAAGGCACATATGTGCAAATATAAATGGCAGGAGACACTGTGAATACACGAGGTGGGACAAAATGGGTGTAGGGCCCCAAATGCTCTGGACAGGGCAGTGTGTAAAGGTGTGTCATGGCTGCGATATCAAGTGGATAATGGCTGATACGCATGGAAACTCAACACCGGTGGGGTGGAGGAACTATGGGTATGCGATTATGGAACCAGGAGTGCCAGGGTTGGTTGGGCCGGTTCCAGTGGACTGCCCCATCTAGGTCAGCTACTACGTAATAGTTATATATGCACATGCAGACAGCAATATGTTGAAGTACATTCTCTGCAACATGAACTCCATTTATTCACAAAAATAATATGAATGTGCACAGTCAAACAGACAGTAGGTGGAATAATAGGCTGTGCAGACGAGGAACAGGTCAAATGACACTGTATCACATCCCAATTACCATTGGTAAACCGTACATGAACATATTGCGACATATGTCTGCTGTACAACATGCTAAATACCGATTACAAGATAACCGGAGTGAAGTGTCGGTGTCATAATGACTAAGGCAATAGTATGCTGGTGAAGCATATATAAAATGCAATACGCATGTGTAAGTGCGTATGGCCGGGAAATGTATTGGTCAATGGACACACAGATGTGTATATCTATATCTATATATATATATATATATATATGGGTCTACCTGACATCATCGACAGCGGAAAACACCGACAAGCGAATCGCGAGCGCCAGGAGATCGACAAGCAGAAGACCGACGCGATGGATGAAAACACCGACGCCGAGGATGCCGACATGGGAAAAGGCTGTGTAAGTATGCGGTAGTGACGGACGTTAGGGTGCGAGTAAGGTAAGTGTTGATATTGACGGTCTGTGGGGATAGGGGTGGGTTAAGTGAGTTAGGGTTAGGGACTGGGTTAGGTAAGTGCGTAGTGATAGTCTTTGGGTTAGGGCGGGTTAAGTGAGTTAGGGTTAGGCGGTTAGGTAAGTGTGTGGTAGTGATAGTGTTTGGGTTAGGGGTGGGTTAAGTGAGTTAGGGTTAGGGACTGGGTTAGGTAAGTGTCGGTAGTGATAGTCTTTGGGTTAGGGGTTAAGTGAGTTAGGGTTAGGGCGCAGGTTAGCTGAATATGCAGTAGTGACGGACCTTAGGGTTAGGGTTTGGGTTAGGGTTGTAGATAGTTGTGTATGTGTGGTTTAGTGTTGGTTTGTAGGGATTTTGGTGTGCTTGTGTTGTGTGGGTGGTTTCTGGACAGGGGATGTGTTTTGTTTGTTGATTGTTGTTGTTGTGGTGTGTGCAGTGTATGAGGTTTCGTGTTTGTGTACCGTCGGTTATTTCATTGTCGGGCATGTGAGGTTTCGTGTTTTTGCACTGTCGGTTATGTGGTGTCGGTAATTTCGTTGTCGGTGTTCTGGGGTTTCAATTATGTCAGGTAGAACCATATATATATATATATATGTATATATATATATATATATATATATATATATATATACATATATATATATATATATATAGATATATATATATATATATATATATATATATATATATAATTACACATATATACACACAAATATATATATATATATATATATATATATATATATATATATGTATATATATATATATATATATATATGTGTTTGTGTTACTGTAGGTATACACATGTACATACCTAGGTTACATTACAGCAATTACGGGTTACATATGTTCAGACCAGGCATGTTAGTGGGAGGTCAAATAAACAAATGTCTACCTCCCACACCCCCCAGCTAGGCCGGTGAAACATACAGACACACAATAAAGGTAAATACACCGCTACTTTCCAGACCACTGGCAGGAAACTACCAGTGGGAGTGATCTGAAAGGTCTACACTTTAAACATGGATCACGGGGTCCCTTGTGGGACACCAAAAATTTCCCTTTTAGGTAAAACTGTGATGATTGATGCGACCAGGATGTAGCTGTACATAGAACAGTAGGTTGTGCAAGTCTAATAACACATGGGTTGATAAAACGTACAACATGTGTCCCGACATGGGGAGAGTGGGTAGTGTGTAGGGGTGTGTTCATACCCCAGCTACGCTCACAGTAAGGATGAGTGCTGTAGAGAGATGTCAGGTATGGGAATCATGGGTATGCAATCATGGACCTAAGTGTACAGGTGTTGGTTGGCAGAGATGTATTAGGCCTGCCCCATGGAAGTAATTAATATTCCTATGTGGGTATAGCAGACGCCCATACCTCCCAAACCTTAAGAGCACATGTACTGGATAGTCCGTAAACCATTGGGGGAACACATAGGGACTATATCAGTGTACTGTACCCGATTATCATGGACGTCTGTGATTACGAATCAGAATCTAACACAGTCCCAACTAAACCCTTCCAGAACTAGTGATATTAGGTGGACAGGTGGTGGAATACACGTAATGATTAATGACAACATGTATGAGTCATAAACAGCATGTACATCGACAAATGTGTATGAATACATATGCTCTGGGACTTTCAGTGTGTCAGGTTAATAGTACTAATCATCTAAATGTGTCCCTGAGGTTGTTATGCAGTGTCCCTGATTCAGTGTTCATTCTCTCCCATTCATATGTGAGGTCTGCTAGTGACGGAAAGTGCTTATTCCGCCGACTACCTTAGGTAGATAATAGCTTAATAGGTTGGGGTTACCACCTGTTCACTTTTGCAAGGGACACTCCCCTTTGGCTAGTTGTGTCCTGCAAAATAAATGTTAGTATGGCACATGGCCTGTGATTTAGGGCAAAGAATCCATATATTGTCTGTAAGTGGTTGCATAAAATGATTATGTTGTATCTGAAACACCTAGATGTTATAGGAAACAGTCTTAGCAACTATAATGCTACAAGAATAACCTTTTTAAGCAAACCGGTGAAGTAGTCTATTTTCTACTGGCTGTGGGTATGTGTTGCCCTGCCAAATCTGACATCTCTACATATAGGGCTGCCACCATTCAAAATGGCCAAAGTGGGACCTGCTCCGTAGAAATGTCAAACATACCAGGTTAAAACATACCTACAGCCATGCATAGTACAGAACTATACGTATTTGCACAAATAAAAGCTTGGTCTAGTAGCAGTCCAGTTGCTTATGGTACTTCACATAACATATAGAAGTGTCATATGTACAATAACTGTTACATGCAGCTATTAGAGAAATGTAGAATATAATACTGTCCTGTAATCAGGACATTTGCTATGTCTTGATTATTTTCGCATGACACATACGGCTAAGGAGGGACTGTCCCACGCAAAGTGGGACAGGTGTTAATCCTAAAGTCTCACCTTGGCCAATTTAAAAGGTGGCAAACCTACAATAGGTATGCTGTAGCATGACCCGGCAGAAGGATGTGGGTCCCAAATCACATTTACTTGTCTGCATTGCAAAGTATCGGTTCCCATGTATCAGCCAGATGGGAGCAGATTGTATGAGGAACATGCATATAATATGATTAACTCACTGGACAGGCCGCCGATTCTGTACAATCAAATGCCATGCCATCGCCTAATGGTTAGCCATACCCAATACTGTAGTTCGATGTATTAGGCATCTCAAGAGATCGCGCCCACCCAGCGTGAGTGACACATGCAAGCACCAATGTTGGTGCATGTGCAAGTGAGGGAGCGAGCGGGTGTAAGCATGTTTGGCTACCAATATGTGTGTATTGCACTGGTAAAGAAATGTGGAGTCTAACCAAGTGTAAGAAGCTGTAACCAGAGGTCAGCAGTGCTTAATACCATGCAAACCCACGCACAACTGCTCCCAACTGCATCAATGTGCCTTACTCACTCCGTATCCAATGGGCATGTTCTGGCCGCAAACAAATAACCGTCATTTGCAAGTGTTGGTAGCAGCACCCTGCACACACAGCTAATGTGAATTACCAATACACCATGGCAAATATACAGACAATAGACAGTACCACACACATACCATACAGCACAGTCATCCAACAGTATAGCAATGTACTGGCAGATATGTCTGGACCACTGGTGTTTGCAGACCTGGCCGTCTTGTGTTTACATGTGTGAGCATGCCCAGTATGACCATTCTGCATGTTGTCGACTGACATTGCCATCATACCTTCATGTATTTGAGCATGCCCAGTATAGCCAACTGTATCGCATGTGTTACATGTCCAGGTAGTCAGTACTGTGGTGCCAACCTCTGCACTGTAGACTGACAGGTGGCATGCTGTGTCCGCAGGGTATCCATCGGTCATGTGGCATTGACTGTTGCTACATTTCTGCACAGCATGGTGGGACATCCGACTGTATCCACATTTCTAGACAGCACCGGGGGAGGCGCACCTGACTGTTGCTATATGTGTACATTGGAAGGGGGGCACACCTGACACTTGTACACTTTTGCTACTACTGTACTGGTATGTCAGGTACTCCATTTCAGTGTGTAGACCTACCTATTCTGCTAGCTAGAGGCATACCAGTGTACTCCAGATCTTAGCTTTAATTACCAACATATTAGTTTCAGACATCCTAGCCTTCACAACCTACATCCAACTGCCTTGCCTGCTGAAGTCTGTCTGTGTGGGTCTGTGGGGGGGGGTCATCTATTGGCCATATTCAGAGGCCATAGTACAGTATTTGTCTGTGTTGGTCTACATCTGTCCAGCTGGTTGAGACTTGTGTGGGCTGTATGGACACACATGATGCTCAGCCCATTACTCGCAGTGGGTTATGACACCCTGTGTATTACTGGCTACTGTGGTGACCCCGGTATGTGCTACAGATGTCATGGTCCACTATGGACATCTACTGTCTGCTGCCTTAACATTCTGCCACCAAATTCCCTTGCATGCTCACATCCATACCATAGCTACAGGTAACAACACATTCTAATACAACTGCCAATTGGTAGGTTGATTGACTTACCTTGAGGGTGTGCCAGACCTGAGGATGGTGCTGGAGGGCTGCTATGTCAGATGCACTTCCTATACATGGCTGAGCACAGGTAGTGTCATGTTTGGCATCCCTTTAACTGTCTGTGCAAGTCAGAGAGGATGACATTCCCTGGGTACCTACTGTGTCAGTGCATATGCTATGCGTTGCCTCTTTGCCAAGGCCAGACATACTGGGCATGCCTCCTTCCACCTACTGGGTCCGGCTCAGGTTGTTCCTCCTCCGAGTCACTCTGTGACTGTACAGGCCTTGGCATTGGTGGGGGGCTGTGTGGCCCTGCCCCATGCTGTTCCTGCCGCAGCTGTTTCCAGAGGATCATATTGTGTAGCATAGCACATACCATAACAATTTGGGTGCATGTAGCTGGTGAATAATGCAAGGCTCCACCGGATGTGTCCAGACACTGGAACCATGACCTGAGCATCCCAAACACACGCTCTATTATATGTCTGCCCTGTGCGTGTGCCTCATTATGGCGTAGTTGTTCATTTGTGTGTGCATTTCTGATGGGTGTCATCAGCCACGGCTCCAGTGGGTACCCAGCATCCTCCACTAGGTGACCGTAGTGGATGTCCATATTGGCAAAGCTGTGGTATAGCTGCGTCAGATGCCATACATCAGAAACTTCATTGCTTCCAGGGCAGCCAGCACACACATTCAGTATAATACCCTGGGCATCGCATACGACCTGGCAGTTAATGTAGGCCCTACCTGCTCACTGGGTGGTGCTTTGATGCGTACGTGCATGCAGGCTATAGCACCCACTACCCTAGGGTAGTCTGCCATTTGGTGGAAGAGACGCATATTGCTGGTCAACACCTCATGTGTGTTGAGGAACTGTATGTGCTCACTGGCATGTGGTGACATGGCATCCAGGAACTGGTGGAATACCCTGGATGCAGATGCCTGTGAGATCCCCATATTATCCTCAGTTGTGCTTCTGGAGGTACCTGTGGCTAGTATAACTAGGCCTGCACATACCTTGGTATCCACTGTGATGTGTTTTCCTCGGCCTGTTCGATCTGTCAGGTGTGGCCAGCACAGCTCAACAATCTGCTGTAGGAGGTCTCTGTCCACCCCATAGCGCTCTACTATCCCCAGCTCATGTAGCCCCTGGTAGGTTACCCTGGGTCTGTACAGTCTTCTCTGTCTTCTCACTGAGAGTTGTTCGGCAGCATTCACATCCTCACCACCCTCAGCTTCCTGCACATGTTGGTCTATGTTGCCTGCTGCAGCCCTTCTCATTTCCTTGGATTGTTTGGTAAAATTTCCCCGCATGTATACACCAGTGGTGTAGAGTGTGGAAAAACCCGAGGGGATGGTGCTTGCTCACTTTATCATAGTGTTCTGGGCCAGGCTGGTCTGCTGGGCCTGTAATCTGCTGATTGTGATAACTATCACCTGTTTGCCCAGCTTGTTCACCTTGACTACTCTCCTACTGCTGTTGTACCTCCCAATTGCACTAGGCATGTATAGGCACACCCCTAGCTTAGGCGTGCTAAACCAGGAGCAATCCCGAGACACAGGGCTCCAATCTACTTACAGTATGCCTGACACCTCCCCTTATGCTTTCACCTATATTCGAGTCCTGTACCTGGCTCTCTATACACATACACTCTTGGGACCTGCATCACACCCTGGGGATAAACGGGACTCACTATTTTCCACCTCATTTGTGTAGTATTGTCTTCTTATGCATAGTTACATGACCCATACTGAGCCTCCACAAAAATAACCACTGCTTACTGTTGTGCAGACCCGCATACAACTGGTTAAAACCACCTTACTATCACCATATTGAATGTCCCTTGTTCTTCCCAGCAACAAAACAACCGGCCTCTGCATGGCTCATAACTGGGACTCTGCACACCACAGACGATTTGCTTTACCACTAAGCCATGCAGATATACATACATCTGAGGTTATCATGTACAGATCATCAAGCACAGGCATTCAACAGTATAGGACATGTATTCCATCATGTAGATTTATTTGTGCTAATGTCCACACACACACACATTATATATATATATATATATATATATATATATATATATATATATATATATATATATATATATATATATATATATATATATATATATATATATATATATATGTGTATATATATATATATATATATGTGTATATATATATATATATATGTGTATATATATATATATATATGTGTATATATATATATACACATACATATACACACACATATGTAGATATAGAATATATAGCTCAGCAGCGGACCACGTGACACCAAAGCATTAGACAAGAATGAAATGGAAACCACATGCGCCTCCTGCATTATGTACTGGTGTTAATATCAAGGCAAGTGTGTTTCTGTGCATCACACGGGTTCAGACTGTATTAAGGGTAAAATTAGGGCTACTGACATTGCTCACCAGACCTATTGCCGAATGTATGTGTATGTCTTGCCAACCCAGTCTCTTGGCCGATTGTGACATTTATGGCCACTATATAGGAAAACAACAAAACACGCTCCTCAACACGTCCAGTAGCTAGCCACTCACAGACACCAACACATAGGATATGACTGCCAAATACACACCTGTCATGCCTTGGAATAGATCACCTACCTGTCTATTCTATCACACTACAGCAATACACAGTTACAGAACGCGCTACCGAGATTACTGGGACACAGCACTACCATAGGTGTACTTCTAGGTGGGTGACATCATCAGCAATGGCAAAGACGGCAATAGGGATTGTATGGAGTGTGAGTAGTCTAAAAGCATATTTCTGTCCCCAGGCAGATGGACACACACACACACACACACACACACACACACACACATACACACACACACACACACACACACAGTTGGCATGGCTGGGATTAGAACACCGACCTAACTACCTTATCACACTACACCATTACTTACAGAACGCGCTACCGAGATTACTGGGACACAGCACTCCCAGAGGTGTACTTCTAGGTGGGTGACATCATCAGCATTGGCAAAGACGGCGATGGGGATTGTATGGAGTGTGAGCAGTCTAAAAGCATATTTCTGTCCCCAGGCAGACGGAGACAAACACATGCCAGTTGTGTGATCAGAACAACTGCTTATCTACGGACCACTATTACAACACTGCATAGATATGAGCCACGCCACAGACACTACACCTTTGAAGACTGTCAATATGACCTTCTAGGAATGCGGACATCGACATGGATGCTGGCAGTTACGATGCACATACCTGTGAACCAGTGTGTTCAATGTAGGAATCCATCCTGAAGTGGGGTATGGCCATCTGTTGACTGGACGCCTACTGTCACTATACAGGGTTACAATGGCCATGCCCATACACATAGAGGCACATAACCAACACAAGGTGTCACTGGGCATGCTCACACACTTAGTAGCACACGGCCGTTTGGAATGCACTATGTGTCCATGTACACAAAGTTATACTGGGCATGCTCACACACTTAGTAGCACAGGGCTGTTTTGTATGCACTCTGATTCTAAACACAGAAGGGCACAGTGGCCATGCTATTACAGTTAGATGTGAGCAACACATTGTAATGGACTCCGGTGTCGATAGTTGTCATTGTTAGCAGAAACACTGCACTACATTTACAGGAACACTGCACTACATTTATCTGAGACCGGTCTTCTACACAATGCCTTCTGATGTCCGTCACCTTAGATGTACCAATCTAAACCTGGTACACTACTACCACCCATGGTGATGTGCAGCCAGGAGTGGCTACTTCGCCCATATAGTGCCATTCATAGTCGAATGTCCTGAGACCAGGTTAACACCCTGACGCATAGAGGGCAACTGAATTGTATGTGTATGCTAAACAGTGCTAGATGTGTAGCGTTCATAATCACAGCTGCCCAATGTAGATCCAACAATGGGGAATACTGACATCTGTGCAGTGAGGAACACCTGGCTGAAGGCTCAGTTGTGCACAGTAGCACTACCACCGTATACCTCGGATACAGACATGTGGGCCATAACACAGGTACGGACCGCTTCAGGTGGTGGTGTCCCCGCATACATGAAAGCCACTCACATGTACTGACCGGTACACCCTCAAAAGGCATCACAGAAGTGCCAGGTGTAGATCACAGTGTCAAAAGCCGCATTCTAGGATGTAGCCCTCAGACATCACCATGTCCTTGGGCCAGCAACACAAATCCATACATGTGGTAGAACATATAATAGTACAACGCCATGTGACCCATGACCAGTGAACTGTACCTAGCTCTACATCAACTGTGCAGACTACCCATGTACTGACACAGTTGCATCATGTGTTATGCAATGCAATGATACCACTGTTCATAACCAGGTCGGCTGTACACATAACAGGGGCCCTGGGTCATACACAGCAGTAACAGATGACTGTTGCTGTACACCAGTAAACACCCTCATGTTTGGATATGACATACATGTACCTGCCGTGGATATGTACATGCCACACACACACACACACACACACACACACACACACACACACACACAAAACACATATGTATATAGCATAGCTGTTGCTGTCCTTCATGCAGACAGGTGGCTACAGCAATTACACACATGCACATGGAAGGTAGGTCCATGGCTGTCCAATGTAACAGTACATAAGGTGTGATATCAATGTTGACTGAGTTAACATTCCTTCTGTACTGGTTACCCATGACAGCTATCATATCATACAACAGTCCATATGTCATGTATGTCATCACACATGTCCACCAATTGCAATGCCTACAAACATGGCTATATGACAGGAATGTAGGACCTACACACATGTACATGTAGTGCTGTGCATTCAGCTACCATGCGTGTGCAGTAGCTGATGTTTGCAGATGACGTGTGCCTTAGTACAACATGCAGTTGCAATGCAGCCCCATCATTGCCAACTGTATATGGTGATATACTGACAGTACAGTAAGATGTACATCAGGTATGGACAGATGTGTGGACATAACTAAGTGGTGGGCTATTTTTGAAGATATATGTTTGCAGAGGAAAGCTTACAGGTGTGTCACATGCAGTCCTACAATAACATGTGCAAACACTAAGCTATGTTTCTGTTAATTGAAGGGGAACACATACAACCTACACAGCAGTCAGGGTGTCACTGACTGTAAATCACTTGACACCTGTAACACTTAAGACCTCCCGTGTGCATATATCAGCACAATTGCCATAGGTAGCATCAGTACACATTGTAATGCGGGCAATACTGCTGCATGTCTGTCATACGTATCATAAGATAGCACGTGTTTGATTCACAGTACTGCTATGTGTGTTTCCTTGTGTGTCCATATATGCCACGTATGGTGGGGGATATATCCCAATTGTTACTCGCTCTCCTATACACTGTTGTAGATATCTGTACATACTGCATTGTAGAAAGCAAGACATAGGCAGGGGTGGGGTGTGTATCACACACATGTGAGCTATCTGTATGTGCATGACATAGATGCATTCAATTGTGGACTCCACAGTGTGTGTGTGTGTGTGTGTGTGTGTGTGTGTGTGTGTGTGTGCATGTATGTATGTTTGTATGGCTGTCTGGTCCATGGAGTGAGGATGTATGTTACCATACTGAACAGATAGGACTCCTAACCCCTCCAGGTGATGCAATCTACTACCCTGTTGATGCCATCGATCTTAGGTATTACTGACTACCTGTACATGTGTATTCTCTGTGTCGCATCATGTGGGTGCACAGTACTGTAATGGTGATTACCACATAGGCAGGGGTCCTCACTTCAACACTATCAAGTGTGTGTGCGTTACAGTGTTGTTGACCCCCTGAGTGTGTGCATGTTACTGTGTGTCTGAATACATGTGTGCGAATACCTATCAACTGGCCTCTACCCTTGTCATCAGCTAGACTGCTATGTAAACTCCCCACCGCATGTAACTGTACCTGTGATGTCACCTAGTATGGATGTCACGTCTCTAGCCACTGTAGCTAAGTACACAGCTTCCATGCTCCTGGATCAGTAAATGTGTAGACATCTTTGGAATGTCAGCCTTTCTAACAGTGAGGTTGAAGCTACGAATAGCATGCTGGTATTGCCATACATACCTGTGAGTAGTCCACATTTACACATGGGAAACTGACTACAAACACTGACACTCAACGGCACATGCAATTAGACCTGAAGGAGGGAAGCAGGACATCATGACCAACATGCTGTTACTGTTGTTACCAAGACCCATACTGTGAGCAGAAAACAATGCATTCTAAACCTGTACTACATGGTATGTCTGCTCTGTGTCAACAGTACACAACAATTGTAATCTACACTTATCTCTATATTCTGTTCACCCTGTGCATCAGGCCATATGAACATGTCCCTGCACCGATGGTGCGGATGACAGGGATGCGGCACAGGCATCATCATATGCACAGGGTGATAATGTTTGCCAGGGGCCTAGGCAGCACCAGTGGATGACATCATGTGTGTGGGTTAGGGCCTGTGATCTAATTGGCCATGTGTGGTTGTTATGCATGTGTGTGTTGCGGTGCCTTACAGATGTTTCTGGTGTGTACATGTATTTGTGCACACAGTTCTGCCATGTGTCTGGCCTACACAGGGGTATTATTGACAGCTCCTGTACAGCCCAGGTTTTACAGCTCACGGTGTCTGGTCATGGCCACGTGACCTGTGCCTGCCAGGGGTTGCACGGGCACTACCAGGCAGAGGTGCAGATTGGGTACTGTCCAATAACACGTCCACTGGAACCTTGTCCCTGTTGGGACCGTCCAGGGCCACGTGCACTTGGCATGCTGTGTCCTAGTTTGGACAGTGCAGCACCAGCTGCACTGCTGCTGCCACCACTATGGGAGCGGGCATGTGAGGTAGCTTTTTCACACAGACCTGCACCAGGTGATGTAGCTGGCCTACGTCCACGTGCCCCACGCCTCACTCCTACCAGATGTTCTAGCACAGACAGCTCACGCTTGCAGATTGTCATGCCACGGTCAAGGATTCCAACCATGTCACCCAATCATCTGTCCAAAACCTCAGCAATCTGCTGTTGAGCATTTGCCATTGCCTGGATGTTGTTGTTAAAGAATGGATAGCAGCCCTCTGAAGCCTCTGCCCTTCTCTGTTCTGCCATTCAGCACTTGCCTTTGCCACCATTACAGCCTGAAACATGCGTCTGGTGACACCATCTGCTGCACTCTGTCCTGCAGGGGCATGTCAGCCAGAGGTCCTCCTACGAGCAGCACTGGCCACATGCCTGTGTGGCCGATCTCTAGTCATTTTCCTGACACCATGGTGTGAATACACACCTTCCATAGCTACCACACTTTCCTGTTCCTAGCTATCACATGCCAACTGTCCTTCCTTTATGGCCACTGGTGATGGGGTATATGTTGGCATGAGATCTGTGTGCGGAGATGAGGGGGATATAGATAGAATGGCAACCAGTGGCACAGATTCAGCCCCTGACAACCCTGCCTGTGCTTCAAGCATATGTTCATCATCACTGCTAGAGTCTGTGGGGACACTAACATCAGATGGACCTCAGGAGGGTAATGCACCTACATCACCTGTGAGGGCAGACAAAGACTGTACATTACAATACAGACACACACAGACACACACAATGCATGTGATTTGACAGAAGGCATGCAACATGCATGTGATACAGCAGATGGCATGCAGCTCAGGCAATAATAGTGGTAGTTATCAGACATCCCTGAGTTGCACACAACAGCTTGCATGTGTCATAGCAAATTCCATGCATTTCACACCATCATGGTAGTAAGCATGTATCCCTGTGTTACACCATGTGGATCAGCACAGGTTAACAGTACACATGACTGATGTGTGGCATATGACCTTGACATTAACATGTAGTATGACATGTAATCTGCTGACGTGTGCATTGACATGCATACATGTTTAACATAATGGTGTCCTGTCACATATACAGTGGGGTAATGGTGTCACATTGCAGTGTTGTCTGTCTGCCCTACAGATAAAATGCACATATAGCAGATGTGCATGACCATTGCAGGGTATTATGAGACATCTGTATTGCTATGCAGTGTGAAGTACAGACACAGTGCCATTGCATGGAATCATGAGGCATCTCTGTTGCTATACAGTGTGAATTACAGATGCAGTGCATAGCCATGACTGTGTGCATACACAATACATATATACTGTGGATTGTGACCCACTTCACTGAGGTGTATACACACTAAACCATGATGTGGAATGTGTGACACAGGTCACTGAAAGCCATCCGGATGACACCCCTGCACATCTGCAAACATATTTTAGCTGCCTGGAAACCATGTCCACACATGGCAGACTTGTCAATACACCATGTCCTACATGACATTTGTGTACCACACACACGAGATGCACGGCTGACAGTGATGTCCAACAGCAGCAAGGGCAATGTACTGTATCTGTGGCCTGATGTGGTTGTCTGTGTATGTATGTGCGTGCTGTACAGGTGATTACTGTCATGATGTGACACAGTCATGATGTTCAACACATCTTATGTGGTCGAATGATGTTACACCTCCACAAGCTGTGCACAGGAATGTAGGATGTCCAGTGTTCCACATCTGCAATATAACCATTCAACAAAGTCTATAGTTGGACCATGCATAACCAATCTACAACAGGGTGTACACACAAACACATCACATCTACTGTGTGTTGCTACATGTCTCTGGCCATCCTCCATGGCCATGTGTGAACATGTGTTGGCCAAATGGTTGTGATGGCCGTCTGTCTCACATGTCTGTGTTGTCCCATATGACATACACCCATAGATGTCATATACTCCACTGTCCACAGGGTTATGCAGACAAAGGGTTGTATGTTTGGTATGTGGGGTATGTTTTATGGGATAGTGAGACAATGTTGCAGCCGGCCCACTACATGTCATGGACATGTCAGATGGCACATCACAATGTGTGCACTCATAGCAGGGGCATAATCCACAATGGTGAATCCTGTGGGCTGCCCATACTCCAGCTCACTGTGTAGTACTGTTTGTGTACCCCACATGTGTAGTTCTGATGTGTAGTACATGTTCCAACATTGAACAACACCTCCACTGTTGTATGCACAGCTGTCCACACATCTAGCAATGACAGTTTCTGAGGTTTCATGTCGGTGTTTCATATAGTTTGTAAGTATTGCACATGGTTAGCCATTGTGATGGATTGCAGATGCGACCTGTATATTGTGACTAGACCATATATTATGTGTACATGTGTTAAATGGCCACATGGCAAATAGATCTGTGCATTAACATGTCTGATACTTATAACTGTCTCACCTGCAATGGCCTGCTGTCTTAGCGGAATGCCAGAGGTACCTATATAGGGGTGACACAGCAGTATGATCATTATACATGCCTGTATTACAGCTACAGGGTGCAATGTGCATGTTAACACATTCGCCAGTACAATAGGATATACTATGGAGTATGCTCGTGTGCATACACAGAGTAGCATACTATAGTATGCGGCATGTGTGTATACATACCTTGCATATGATGTTACATTGCATATTGTACAGTGACACACGCACCTATATGGGATATAATAGTTATATGTGCAGTAGTGACTTACCAGGCAACTCCAGGTTCAGTGGTTGAGACACACCCACCTCCACGATGTCAGCTAAGGCTTGTGGATGCTGTTTTGCTGGTGTCCCCAGGTTGGCCAGTAGCTCCTCGGTATGTATGATTGGGGTCTGGGTTGGAGGCCCACCACCTGTTGCACCTTGTTCACTGGCAATTGCATTTGCATGCTGTTTCGCCCATCTGATTAGGTCCGTGCAGTGTCAGCGCACCTGCTGGTATGTGCAGTTATGGCCACCCACATCATTAACCCTCCTACGAAGATCCTGCCACAGGTCATCCCGCTGCTGTGCATCCTGTGGCACATGGCTAAATAGGACATTGTAGTAGTCTTGGAGGTAAGGTATAAGGGCCTCATCCTCTAAGCATGTTTAAGCTGGTAGCCTTGCTTGTGGCATACCTGGAAGACATAATGATGGAGACAGGTCACAGTATCTCAGAGATGCACAGAGATACAGATGCACATACATGTGTATCACATTTATTACATATAAATAGTTGTCTTTGCAAATCTTCATGACACTGACACCACTGACATGCTTGTGTCACACACGTGACACCCAATGAGGTTTAGATATTATCACCATATATGTGTGTCACCTCATTACATTGCTCATACTCCATGTGGATGCTGTCTTGATGTGGGCATGTCTGTTTGCCTGTACTGGTGTTCTTACCTATCAGCACATGCCTAGATGTGTCCACATTAATGCTGTCAACCTTGATGTTGTGTATATGTCACATATAAAAACACACACTGCCTTAACGGACATGACTATTGACACTGCAGACATGCACATGGAAAACTTTACATGCATGTGTTTTGCCATATACATCTATACGGCACTCTACAGCAGTTCAACATCCTGCCATGTATCGCCTGTGTTGCACATGTGATGCACATGGGACACCGGCTAGCCGGATGGTATTTGCGTGGATGGTTATCAACTATAGTATGTACGGCCAAGGTCATCTAGTAGTCTGTATGCCCCGGGCCATTTATGAGCCTAGGATGTAAGATTACCTAGCTGTAGCCATCATCCATGTTTCCGGCGCCAGGTGAAGCAGTGCCACATAACTGATCCACACGGTTAATGATACATCTACCATGCAGTCATCACACCATGTCTGACAGAGGTGAAATGTGCAGCTTTGCTGTACAGGGTTGCATAGTATGGCAGGAGTATATAATGTGTATGGCACAAGGATCTGTCCAGCATGTGGTGATCCTTGTACTAGGAAGGTGGATGTCCAACACCATATCTATATTGCTTATTCATGCTTAGCGCTTGTTCAGAACATGTAAGTACTACATGAGCTACTAATTACTATAACACTCAATCCTCCTCATTACCTACAGGTAAACACTGTTTGTACTTACATTTCCCACTTGCTTAGAGTAAAACAGCTCTTGTACACATTCCTCACTTATCTAGTGGGAAATAGTTATATATTCAGGCATGTTCAAGTGTCAATTCCCAGTGTTCTCACCCATCTATATGATGAATATGGGCATCATGAGGCAATATAGAAATTGTCTCGTGTACACAGTCAGTACTCCCCTCCTAACATCCAACACTACAACCTGTGGGAGATGCACATATCTAGCCATGCTGGAGGTAAAGCTCTCTCCAACCCAGACTGAACCTGACAATCATGTGGGGAAGTTAAACATTTGCACCACACCTCACTCATCACATAGTCTTACTAGATCTCCACCACCACAGGACACACATAGTAAGACAACAACATTTGCGGAGCCTCTCAATACTACTTTGTATAGGCAACAGGGAACTCCAAAGCAGAAATGCAGGCAGCCCCCATCCCCCAACACAACACCAATTACTTATAGCCCACAGACTCAGTGTGCCCATCAGCCACAGCCAATAGGACAAAATAACATACCCAACACACTAGTCATAGGTGACTGTATAGGCGGTCACACTGATGTCCCACTCACCAGGCTACACAAGGAGATAGTTACTGTCAGCTGCCTGTCGGGTAACAGGATCCGCAACATAACCTATGCACTCAGGTCACACTTCAACAGGTACAATTTGACTGTATCATTGTCCATGTTAGTGTGAATGCCCTGAGATGTACCTTCCTGGACTACATGTAAAGAGACATGGAATAGCTCTCCGATCTTGTAGCCCAGGCAGGTATCACCCTAACCCTGAGTAGCATTCTGCCATTGTCCAGACTGATAACGCAGTACAAGGACAAAATGATCTACTGCAACAATTGGCTATGCTTCTAGTGTCATTCCAAGGGTATCCAGTATTTGTCTGCTTTGAATGATATGGTCGACAGAACACAGTGCTTTAGCACAGATGGCCTGCATCTGTCAGTCCTGGGATTCTTGATAATGGCTAAGGCTCTTGCTGCTCCTATAGTGCCTGTTTTAGGCACGGTTCAAATAACATATTCACCACCATAACAGGAACAGGCAAGCAAAACCAGAGGGTAATGCTACTCAATGCTTGATGTCTTCATCTCAAATGCACTCACCCGAGGCACTCCTTGTAATGCTCCACTTTGATATCTGTGCAGTGACTGTGACCTGCTTCTAGGCTCCTGAGAGCACCCCTGCACTACCAGGCTATTATTCATACCACACCTTTCAGTCATGTAACTAGGACCGGAACACCCACAGCGGAGATGTGTCCATATTTCCTAAGGATATCCACACTTCCAGGCTAGTTGCTTAGCACAATGCATCAGAGGTTATCCAAGTGCAACTAACTCTGGCCATAACCACTATACAAATTGTAGCTTGCTACAGATCCCCCACCATAACCCACGGTTAACGGTCTTCTCTTCTTGGTGTACTGGAAAGTAGGGTTCAAACAGGCACACTACTGATGTGCAACTGACACTACCCCACCATTATCTGAGATATCTATTCATGTAGTGACACATTAGGCCAATGCTTTCTGGGATTCATAACCTCCAATCGCCTGGATCAACCTATCCACACCACCACCAGGGGCAACAATACCCCAGACCTGGTCATTACTAACATGTGTGACTGGTGTTCCACACCTGGGGTTATCTCCTCGTTGGTCAGATCTGAACGTACGCTAATCACCCTTGTTATCCACATCCCGGCACCACACCCTTTACGGAAAACACAGTACAATATTTCTACAAAGCCAGCTTCAGGCTTCTTATGACAGCAGTAGTAAACGTCATGACACCCGTGCAGATGGACAATACAGTTACAACCACTGAATCATACACAACTGCACTTAATTAGCACTTACATGACTGCATGGATCATGCTATCCCAAACAGAACCATGATGGTACCCACCAGAAAATGGAGGCCACTTTGGTGGTCCACTGCCATGGACATAATGTACAACAAACAGAAGGAGAAGACTGTTGCAAAGTAGAGTACAGTCCCATGAGTGGAGGAGCTCCATGGTCAGCCTCAGTAAGACTCTGAGATCCCTTATCACATCCTCCAAAGCCAGCTACGTAAACATAACCATGACTAATTCCAAGGACTGCCACAAAGCGTTCTAGAGGTATGTCACTACTCTTGATGGTGATACCCACATCTGTTCTGACATACTGCAGTAAGGCACGAACATTACAGAACCGACTGATATTGACAACATCCAGGCAGATAGGTTCAGTGCTAACTTTACACCCCTCTCACACCCTAAAGGGCCCATATCTATACAGGAACAATGCAGAGTCCCTGTGATCACAATTACGCAGTTCAAAGCTGCACTCTCTAAAGCCAGGAACACAGCATCCATGTGACCGTACAACATCCCAGGCTGCGATTTCCACAAACTTCAGAACGAATTGGCTCCCCACGTAGGCACCATATTCAATAATAGCTTTGCATCAGGCATTGTGGCTCTTGAATGGCACACAGCAACAGTTATCACACTTCACATAGGTGGCACCACAATGGACCAGGGGAACTATTGCTCTATACGCCTGATTAGACTGTTCTGCAAGGCTATGGAGCACATCATCATGGATCTCATTCACAGAGACATTGGTGGCCTCCAAACCTTTGATCCCACCCAGTTTGGATTTGTTAGGGCCAGACCATGCCTCGTAAACCTGGTGGAGTCCTTTGAGACAGTTACCAAGGTGGTAGATGAGGGTAAGGAGGTCTACACAGCCTACCTTGACCTCTCAAAGGCTTTCAACACTGTTCCCCATTCTGGTATTATCAACATACACATCCACCTGCACATTAACCCCTACATCACGAGATGTTATGCAAAGTGGCTCATGGACAGAACCCACACAGTGAGGGTAGCATGCCCAAGGTCCTACTGTAAATCAGTTACAATTGGCGTCCCCCAGGGCTTGGTCATAGGGCCCCTCATGTTCGTTATATGCTTCTCTGAGGTGCAGGCTAGCACAGGAGGACTTACCCTAAAAAAGTTTGCAGACGACTGCAAATTAGGGGCCATTATTAATTCCCCAGCTGATACAGACACCCTCCATAAGGGTGTCACTGGGACGGATACCTGGTGTCATTAACATGGCCTCAAGCTGCATGCCACAAGATGCATAGACATCCCCTTTGGATTACACCAATCACCCGCAGACTGTCACATAGGTGGTAGTCCCCTACATACATAAGATGTAATAAGGGATATTAGAACCCAAGTAGATAGCATTCAGTCCTTGATAACCATATTGGCAAGGTGGTGTGGATATCCTTCTACATGGCCCCCCAATCTCTAATGGGTTTGTAGCCAGAACAAAGCAGCCATTGTGCCTCTCTACTCATGACTTATGAAACACATTACAAGGTACAACACCCCATTTGGGATGTGCCTTACGAGACAACAGCAACGGCTTGAAATACCACAACATTACTACACCAACAGGAATACTGACCTCCGAAGGATGACGTATGCAGCCCAACTACAGAAACCCCAACTGTACTCGTTTGCATACTGCATACTCAGAGGTGATCTCTGCTGAACATACAAGGCCCATGTCCAAAACAGTATTGATGGATATGCTTCACATAAGCAAAAGCCCCTGAGAGCCACATGCTCTCGGATATGTACCTAAACGCAACGATGACTAGGACGTGCTGGAGGGATACATTCCTGACCTGGACACTCCCCATGCTTTGGAACATGATTCCTATGTACATCAGGCAGGGACCCTCACTAGCACTCTTCAAGAGATACCTCGATGGGTGGATGGGAGACAGACTTGTACACCAGGGATCACTGCAGTGGCTTTGCTGTACAGAGGCACAGGAAACTAATGGCTCTGCTGTTCACAGGCACAGGAAACTAACCTAGGGAGGTGCCACAAGTCAAACACTGTAGCTAGGCTTATGAATGGCCTTGGCCAGACAGCATAATACCTAACTATGAATCTATGAAGCTATTACATGTCCTTTGTGCATGGATAATTGACTACCTCTTCCATTTCAATTAGCTATCATGCTGATACACTGTCTGGTGATTACAAGTCATATGTATCCTGTTATTGTGTATTGTACATGCCAATAGACATACCTGATGTTTGCATAACATAACAGTAATGCTATGTAAAATTTTAGACATATCTACCTACAATACTGTACATTACACATTTTTGCCAAAATATCCCACAATGTAAATCATAATTGCACAGCGGGACCACCTTAGACATGTTATTCTCAGTTATACGCCCATACATATGCCTACTGTTACAGTATATCAACACATACTATCCCCTGTTATGGCACGTACTTGTTGGACCAACCCTGTCACTGACAGCAGCTAGAGTGGAACTGTTGTGTTCAAAGTCCTTATATAGCATCCCTTGTGGTGTATGAGGTGTTTACCTTGTGGCCTTCAGCAGTACACACAATTTCTACGAGCTTTACTATTCTCAACAATACATCACTACAAAATACCTTTACCCACTATATGCATTGCGTACACTTTAATTATTACAGAACAGGTACTACATACACTGACATACTGAGTGTTCTATATACCTTATTAGTAACCCGAGTTGTTGTTGATGGTAATATAAATCCTAATCGTTTTGTGTTGCAATCCTCATTGTAACATTTTTCTGGTATGTACAGATGGTTTGAATGTATGATAAGCCATCCTTTTATACTTGGATATCAGTAACATGTGGTATCCTGCCACCAGTTGGTGTTCTGGAGTAGATGATTACATGCACATCAGCTGTGCAGCTACTCCATTAGCCAATGACATGGCAACAGTGGTGTATGATTGAATACTCCACTTGGGCGTTGTACCTTTGCCCTACCTTTCAGGAAGACAGCCTGGATGTGTTGTTTGTGATGAATTGCAACAGCTATATGGAGACACACAGAGATATATTAACATCATGGCCCCCGTGGATTGTGTGTAACAGCTAGAGGATGTAGTTCTACATGTGAGTCTAGCTGTTATATTTCTGAACATCGCTACTTCTGCAGTGTTTGTACCTGATACATCTGCAAATGTTTAGGTCTGGCAAGGATGTTTGGGCAGCTCAAGGCTGTGTGGCTATGCATAGAACGTTAGGTGTTTTGAACTGTGCTCACCTGACATCTTTGGTATACTGTACATGTGTATCATACTGTGCTGTTAATCAGTAATTGGTAACACTTCCTGGTGTACGCACAACCATCTTATATGGGATTATTGGAACCAAACCCTATAACATCGGCGTCTGTTCCATTGTACAACAGCAACAATTTCACATAGGGCCATTATAGTGCGTCTCTGACAAGGTATGTTAAGACTTCTGCAGATGTCATAGAGTGAGTGGAGGTTTGTGATGTTATTACAGTATGTATTGCAATTGTTTCGGGTGTGGGGGAGATGTAGGTGGGTGTACATAGCAGATGCAGGTGTGTAGGAACTGCATTTATTCGATATGTGTGTGAGGGCTCCTTCCCTATTTAAAGACCTATCCTTTAGTGGACTAATACTATGGTAAATGCAGGCTGATTCATTAAGCCATTGTTAATTGGTTTCTTTATAGCATGCAGGTGATGGTGGTCCTTCAATCCCTTCAGAAATACATCGGTATGTAATAAAATGTTGCTACATGAAAGCTGTCCCGTGTATTTCTGTCACAGATATCTGCACTCATTGGAGTTGTGTTGGTGACTGAACCTCTTTGACTTGGGTTGCCACCTTTTCAAATGGCCATAGTGGGACATTTGCAGGGCACACATTGGATTTTAGAGGCTGACACATACCCATGGTCAGTACAAAGTACAGAACTTTACATATATGCCTATATAAAAGCTTATTCTTGTAGCGGTTTACTTGCTTATCCCGTTTCTTGTTACATGTAGGTATTTTAGATACAGATTACTATTTTATGCAACAATTACATGAAATATGGAACATGCCAAATGTCTCGGGATTGTAGGACATTAGTATTTGTACTTATTTTTGTCAGGACACTACTGCACATAGAGGGACTGCCCCTCCTAAGGTGGGACAGGTGGTAACCCTATCTTTGGCTCATGTCCATAGCACATATTTGTAATAGTGTATAGATGTATATACTCTCCATATCTTTTGTTCATAACATTCGGTCGTGGTGGAATATGTGATTGCTATGGTCCATGTTATACACATATTTGAAGACTTCAACCGCTGTATACTGCATACCCATAGATTCAGGAATGCACACACTTCCAACGACCACATTACCGTTCCTAGACTCCCAAACCCCACAATACCGAACACTCAAACTCGCAACAGTCAAACTCCCGGAACTAACACAAACACAGAACACACACGCGCACACACATAGACACACTGCTACCCATCACATCCAAACAAACCATCCTACACTACATATGGCCAGGTGGCCACCTCCGAGATAGCACAAATAGACACACGAAGCCAACCCACACACACACATTACAGTCCCCCAGAAACACACACTTACACACACTACGGCAATCAGAAACACACTTACACACAGTACCTACCTGAACCGCAGCACTAGAAGCACTACCTAAATGTCCCTTAACATTGTGATAATAGTACTCGCGGTTCTGGTGTTTTGGTATTGTGGTCTTTCGGTCTTTAAGCCTTGTGATTATGTGCTTCGGTATGTAAAGCATTCGGTATTTGGTAGTATCCTATTTATATGTACCTTCATGGTTGTGTAGATGTTGTTAACCTATCTGTATATTTGCATATACATGTATATCCATATATATTGACATATATCTCTCTATCACCCTTTCTGTCTTTATATTTTATATATATATATATATATATATATATATATATATATATATATATATCAAGAGAGAGAGAGAGAGAGAGAGAGAATACACCTTTCGTTGGGTATGGCGGTGTATACTATTTCCCGAAGTCTGCCCTTTTGTGTTTTAACCTGTAACAATACACACCTGCCATTAGTACATCTCAGGTAGCTTAGTGGTAGGTTATTGTGAAGATTGTGTACATGGTTGCTTGTTCTACTCCTGGCAGTGGTCGTTTTACCTCTCAGTGCAGGCACTATTAGTACAAGGGTAAATAACGCACATTTCAGTGGTTCTGGGCAGCTTTGCCCATGATCTGCGTGATATTCAGCAAAGGTTAGATCTGTGTTGCGCATATCCATGTAGTCATGTTTAAATGCCACTTACCGGTGCAAAAACCCGCTAACATGTGCTTAAACATGCATTAATGACCTGCATCCAACATCCATTATACGGGACATCAGAATTACGTAATAGCCCTTGCAGGTCGTGGAACCGGGACCATGAATGACACAGTCAGTGGCTTTACCACTGGGGCAGCTGGGATATGTACAAGTGTTATGTTGTTTAGTATGTAGAGTGTACTACGGCTGTTCCTCTATACTGCAAACAAATGTGTAACTCAGTTGGTGTGCATATGCATGATACCTGTTAATGGTATGTCCAAGTGAGGCTTAATTGATATGCTCTAGCTATGGGAATCCATGTCACAGTGAGCCACACACTGTAATGAGCTACACCTTGCCACAACCACAACTGGAGAATGCTGGGGTGATAGATACCTGTCAAGTGTACTCCCCACGCTTTGGAACTACATCCCTGATTACATTATATGGAGCCTGTCATTAACACACCAGGGAATCCTTGCAGAGTGGGTGGGGAACAGTGGTTACACTAGCTTAATTTACTGTTCAGGTATTGACTTACATTGTGCCAGTAGCAGTTGTGTGTGCAATAGTTGAGGGCGGCCTATGTAGGATGCACACAGTAGACCACCTATACATGACAATTTACAGGTGGTCGTGTGTGTGTGTGTGTGTGCCATCCATGTTTACTGTGTGTGCAGGTGGAGAAGTGTGTCAGTCCATAGGGGCCTACACTGTCAGTGTATGTGCTATATGTTCCCTCTTTGCCAAGGCATGGGCACACCTCCGTCTGCCTACTGGGACTGGCACAGGGTGTTCGTGGTCTAAATCCCTCTGCGCCTGTGGTGCCTTTGGCAATTGTGGTGGGCTGTGAGGGCCTTCACCATTATGTCCCTGCTGCAGCTGTTTCCACAGGATCATATTATGTAGCATGGCACATACTATAAAGATGTGGGCAGACGTGCCTGGAGAGTACTGCAAGGCTCCACCAGATATGTCCAAGCAATGGAACCGTTATTTCAGCATCCCAAACACATGCTCTATAATGATACTGATTTGTGCGTGTGCCGCATTATGGCATTCTTGCATGGGTGTGTGTGCATTTCTGATGGGAGTCATCATCCATGGCTCCCGTGCATAGCCAGCATCCCTCACAAGGTGGCCATATGGGATCTTCCCCCTGACAAATATTTGGTACAGCTGTGAGGCATGCCAGATGTGGGAGTCGTAGTAGCTTCCAGGGCTGCCAGCACACACATCCATGATAATGTCCTGGTCATTGCACATGACCTGACAGTTGATGGAGTGGTATCCCTTGCATTTTATATAGCGCCTACCATGCTCACCGGGTGGTGACTTGATGTGTATGTGCGTGCAGTCTATTGCACCCAGTACCTCCGGGTAGTCTGCCACATGGTGGAAGAGGTGCATATTGCTGGCCAACTCCTCCTATGTTCGGGGGAAGTATATATGCTCATTGACATGTCGTAACTTGGCATCCAGGGACTGGTGGAGTACCCTGGATGCTGATGCCTGTGAGATCTCCATGATATCTCCAGTTGGCCTTTGAAAGGTACCTGTGGTTAGTATTCTCAAGCTTACACATACCTTCGGTTCCACTGGGATGGGTTCCCCTATGTTGTTTCTGGCTCTGAGGTGTGGCCGACACAGCTCAACGATTTGCTGTATGATGTACCTGTCCACCCTGTAACGCTGTACTATCTCCAGATCATCTAGCCCCTGGTAGGTTATCCTTGGTCTGAACACTCTTCTCCTCCAGTGCCTGAGGTCGTTGTCAGCATCATACTCCACACCACCTTCAGTCTCCAACACATGCTGATGAATCAAAGCTATGGCAGCTCCCAATATGTACATTTTAAAAGTTCCCTGTCTGTTTACACTGATGGTGCAGTGTTTGGGAATACACAAGTGTGTGTGAGGTGCTTTCACACTTCATACTATTGTGCTTTGGAAGCTGATGATGTCATAGGATGTGTATGTACAATCTGAGCTGCAGGGTATCTTACTTATGGGTTTTACTGCAGGTACTGCTATTGTGGGGCCTTTGGTGTTGAATTACACTTGGCTGCCGTGGATCATCTGTTGCCCTTGCCTTCATTTTTCAAAGCGATTTCCCTCCCATTGTCAGGCATGCATCCAGCAGCCTGCTTTCTTGGTTTTGTACTTTCACAACCCAGGATTGGGTTGCGAAATGTGTTCTGTAGCCGATCTACTGCAGGTTTGCTTTGTTCTGCTGTGACAGTTCTCTTTTCTTTGCAATCCGGCACCTCCCCTTTCCTGTTCTGCAGGTTGCTGCTAGCAGCCTTGTTAGCTACTGTCAGTGTCCCACTGTGAGTTAATAGGTGTTAATTACTCAGTTGTACTCCAATTACCCTGCTGCGGCATTTCCTTATTGTCTTCCCGTAACCTTCCTGCTTCAGCTGTGGTGTGAGCCACGTGCAGCCGTTTACCGGGTTTTGAGTGCATTGTCATCCATGTACACATGCGCTTTCAGTCACCTTGTGTGCTCTCATCTAAACTGCGGCTTTGCTTAGCAGTGGGCAACCCAGATTAGCAATGCTCCAATGTGCTTACAGCTACAGTGGCACACCCCTCTCCTGATGTCATGTTAACCTCCAGGCCACTCCTCGGTGTTATATTGCTATGCCGTGTGGTACAGTCTTACGCCGGCAAGGCATTTACGGTTCAGTATTACTTGCCTCATTTACATGGCATTAACTACTAATTCCTAGTTACCGCGCCGAACACTGTCACAGACCCTTAGCAACACTTGCTCCTTGGTTGTGGTGTAGCATGCATACCATTGACTATTATGGCGAAAGCATGATTTGTGTTACATTGCAGTTTTATGACATCTATATATATTTTCCTTGTGTTCCCATTTGCGCACCCATGCACTGAGGTTGTACTTTGCGTTAGTGTGGCCATGACATTAAATGTTATTTTTTTATGTGCTGTGCGTGTTTTTTTATGCCATTGGCTGTATATTTAGCCATTGACATATGTTAACTTTGTAGTACGTAAGTTTGGTCCACTTTCATGGCTCCGATGTTCTGTTTGAAAAAATGTAAACCGTTTTTTTTTTGGTTTACATTTCTGTATGCTTACGCTACACCTGCACCACTTCATGAATCGCTATGTGCCTTCATTTGCATGCTGCACTACTGCGCATGGGGTGATTAGCATACATATGCCGAGAGCTGCGCAGCTCTGGCGTATGCTGGTAGTGCACTTGGAATCGGCTGGTACCTGAATCACTCGGCGGCCATATTTGGCATTAGAACGCCTATGCTACGCCTGGCTTAAGCTTCATGAATCCCGGGGTTTGTTTAAACATGCTTTGATTTGCTATGTTGTTCATACAACTCTGTTTCTATACCACATTGTTCTATTTCTTTTTCATGTATTTTTATAATTGCTATACAACTTTTTCCTTTGCTTCACACTTTTTCTACAAAGTATTACCTTGTATTTTTTCTCCACCAATGTGTCCATTTTCTTCATGTACTCTCATTCTTTCATTGTCATATGCTGTTCCATTAAAACCTTGTTTCATTTTCAACCCCTCTGTTTTAGAAATCTCTTCAGACAATCTTTTGATCACTTACCCTTCTTTTAATAGTTATCTGTTATCCTGTAGTATAGACTACACCAGTCTGTGATCTGAAAACTCAAACCCAAGAATTCATCAAGCTCTGCACGGCGTGCAGCAATAGTGCAAGAGCTGCTGCAGACACTATGGCTGATGTGCGATCCATGAATGAGTTCCCGGAATGTGCACGAGCACTCCTGCACTATTCCTGCATGGACACAGACCCTGTATGCTAATTACCTCATTTTCTGGTGAAAACCATGCAAATAAGGTGAATTAGCGATCCAGGAAGCAGGCAGGAGTCTGTGCAGGAATAGTGTAGACTGCAGAAATGTATTCTGCCAGTAGCTGAATACATTTCTGCAAACTACAAAACAGAGGCATGACAGCTCGTAAAATAGCATGCATTATAAGGGTCAGGCATGCCAAAAGCCAAATATATGGCTATAGGCATGAACATTAGTTTCAAAATTATAAAAAATAACTTTTTTATTTGGCCAATTTTGGCCATCTAAGTGCAGGGCAGTGGTGTGCAAACGGGATCGGCCCGAAAATAATAAAAAAAGGTGGAAATAAGCTTTTATACCAAAATCATAATTTTGCCATAATAGTCAGTGGCATGCATAACACAACAAGACCATGGAATAGTAGTTGCTAAGGGGCAAGGCTGAATGTCGGTTTTGTAACCATGCATTAGCAGTCATTTCTATGCAAATGAGGGGAATGATGCTGATCATAGATTTCCCCTCAGTGCTAGCTTGCACCCAACCATGTAAGTACAGTAATACTATGGTGTAAGCCTAAGAGCTAAATGACTTCATAAGGGGGGTATGCCATGCATGCTGTAAGTTTATTGGAGCTCTGTGGCCTGGGTTTGCCCTTAGCTAAGCACAGCTAAGGAAGGGGGTGTGTCTGAAGCTGCCTAGCAGTATTTACATTGCCTAAACGGCTGTGCACGCCGCACACTGGGTTGTAAACAAAAAAATAAATAAACCAGGAAATAGCAGCTCAGTTCACATCTGAGCACTGGGTTTGAATGGCGCACCTCGGGGTTAAACAGGATGGCAACGGGAATGGAAAACAGCAGTAGGAAGGTAATCGAGGAGAGCTGGCATAGCTGGCAGGTGAAATGTAGCAGAATCAGCCAATTACACAGGCAGCAGCCCAGCCCAGCACACTACTATAAACTATGCAAACACCTTTCACTCTGTTTTTTCCCACAAACTCTACACCACCGGTGTACACAAATGGGGACATTTTACCTAACAAAAGCAACAAAATAATAGGGGCTGCTTTTGCTCTCATAAATCAATATGTGGCTGAGTGTGGTGAGGATGAGAATGCTGATGACCATCCCACAGTGAGGAGAAGAGTGTACAGACCCAGGGTAACCTAGCAGGAGCTACATGAGCTGGAGATAGTGGAGCACTATAGGGTGGACAGGGACCTGCTACAGCAAATTGTTAAGCTGTGCCAGCCACACCTCACACACAGAACCAGCAGAGAGGAACCCATCCCAGTGGATACCAAGGTATGTGTAGGCTTAAGAATACTAACCACGGGTACCTTCCAAAGGCCAACTGGGGATATCATGGAGATCTCACAGGTGTCAGCATCCAAGGTACTCCACCAGTTCCTGGATGGCATGTCAGCACATGCTGGTGAGCACATATATTTCCCCAACACCCGTGAGGCTTTGACCAACGTCTCTTCCACCAAATAGCAGAATACCCTGAGGTAGTGGGTGCTATAGACTGCACGCACATACACATCAAAGCACCACCTGGCAAGCAGGGTAGGGTCTACATAAGCCGCAAGGGCTTCACCTCCATCAACTGCCAGGTCATGTGCGATGCCCAGGGCATTGTAACGAATGTGTGTGCTGACAGCATGTAGGCATGGAGGGTTATGTTCCGGTGGCCTATGGCCAGTACTGTTGATGACAGGGCCAGGTTCTGACAACTGCAGTGCCAAACACAATGCATCCCAGCAAGACCCAATCCAACTGTAATCCATACTGATTGTTCAGATGTAATATCTGTCACCATCTGAAAGATGGACATGGCATGAATGTGGGCACAGACATATACACAGTACACAGGTGGAATTACCCTAGACAGAGAGTGTATAAAATGTTACTGTCAAATGGACACACCTTTGGAATTGTACATACAGGTTAGCAGCACATTAGTTGTCTGTGTAGTATGGAATACTGATGTAGTCTGGCCAAACACTGGCAGACCACAAAAGGCACAGTTATGAAGTACTGAGAAACAGCTGATATCCCCGCAAAAGCCAGCATAAGGGGAATTCCCCACATATATCTGTGAGTCAGCTTCAGGAAGCTTCCGTAGTGCACATGCACTCAGCTCACCCCATCATCGGCCACAGGTTCATCACAGGGCATATCCCTTCTGTTGGGAATGAGTAAAATATAACCCCCACTTCTGTATGGGAATACCCACAGAATGCAGCATGCTGAAGTGGTGTCTCATGCAGGTGTGTCCCTAGCTGTAAGCAGCACTCTGTCAGCATCCGTACCAATGGATTAAGTAGGACAGAAACTATTGCCACCAACACCTTTCACACCTACCTTGTCACCCCAGGGGAATCCAGTGGCTTGCAGCCTGAGACTGTAGGAGGACAATGCACTGGCCTGCTATAGATGGCCTGCATCACTACCAAATGCCATACAGTCCTCTGTCAAAGGCCTGTGTCTCACCCGTACTGCCAATGTATGTTATCTCATGGAGTCCCAAATAACGACATAACACAGTCCACAGAACCCAAATGCAAGGCCATGTCGACAAATCCTAGTAGCAGGTCCTACTGCATGAACTGTGGACCAATCCCTAAATAGTGCTGGGATGAAGTGATAACTATAGGGATACTTATCAGATATCACTTGCATAATGTTAGGAAGAGGATAGAATAACAGAGGGGGGTAGAAGCATGGACACCATGGAGTGTGTGAAGTCTGAAACTCTGATGTGTGCCCATACTATTTCTGCCTGCAAACCCAGGAATGGGTGGCTACAAACCTGCTCATAAACCACAATGTGAAAGGGAAATGACCAGATACATGAGCCCTGCCTCTGGGTAACCAGTGTGAATCTGTACAGCTGAGAGGTATGGCCACAGCAGGATATGGCCATTCTGTCACGTTGATAGATGTACAAGCATGGGATCCTCAGCCACCACAGTACCAAGGTGCTGGACCATTTACACAGACCCATCAGCATGTGTCTGCAGCTCCCTCTCCAGAATGGCATGAGTGTGCAAGAATATGTAGGCTGCAGACCACAATACTGGACACAGCTTTATTCATATTGTATTCCCCAGGAAATTACTGCAAGCAAATAAGTATATCTTTTTCGTAGTTGATGACATA
This sequence comes from Protopterus annectens, assembly GCF_019279795.1. NCBI lineage: Eukaryota > Metazoa > Chordata > Ceratodontiformes > Protopteridae > Protopterus > Protopterus annectens. The sequence goes on from NC_056749.1 coordinate 129,459,685, forward strand.
ATACATTACAGTGTAAAACAGTACATATGTCTGAATATCTCTGCTAACACCAAAACCATGTAGTGGAAGCAGCACAGGCACAATTAGTTGCAGTATGCCACTATTTTTTGCCCATTGTGACTCCATATTGTCAACTTATCTACAGATACCCTGCAGAAACAGGTTGCTAGCTGTAGGTGTAGAACACAAACACTTGCACTGGAGTACAACTTACCTGGAATAGATTCACACATTCAAAACAGAAGGTCATACTGGGCATGCTCCTACACTTAGAGAAACGAAGCCCATGTCTGACAACAAAATACAGAAGGGTCATACTGGCCACACTTACACAAATGAAGCCCATGTCTGACAACAACAATAGACTATATATATATCTGTTAGTCGTAGATGTCTGTGCACAGACACCACATTGCACACCAGTCATGCTTTGCACACACATCGGATAGCAATACACACCTATATCCAAGGACAACACACTATAATAGGTCAAACATACACAAATAGAGATGTGGGGAAGATAGAGGTAGACAGTGACAAAGAGCTTCCCATCATGAGGCCTGTCCCACCCATCACACATCCAGTTGGTCAGTATCACATGATGTGCCGATGTCTATCACTGTAGACATTTGCTTCTGGTAGCCCTCAGCACAATAGTGTCTGTGGTGCTTGTGATAACTGTGTAACATGACAGTACAAGTCATTATTCATCTAGCAGTCTTATACACAGTCCTGTCAAATTTAAAGTGTGTGTGTTTCCAGAGGAATGATTTATGGCCCATTCACACAAACTGCACTCCCCATTGCCCTAGTTTAACTAGCCTGCTGATGTTAGTCACCTTTAAATACCCATTTGGACAAGGATCATTCCTTTAAGCTCTGTGGCACGTGCAATAACTGCGTAATGCTGTAGTGTGATGTACTAGTTAGGTAGGAGTTCTAATCCCAGACATGGCAACTGCGAAACTTTGTGTGTCTGTTCGTGTGCATGTAGGGATCAATGATTCTGAGGCCATTCATAGACACTGCACCTCCCACTGCCCTATACTAGCAAGCCTGCTGATGTCATTCACCTTGAAATACACCTTTGAGTAAGGGCTAGCCCTATAAGTTCCATACACATACGATAACTGCGTAATGCTTTAGTGTAACATACTAGTTAGGTGGGAGTTGTTATCCTAGACATGGCAACTCTGAAACTCTTTGTGTGTAGAGAGTAATGTTTTTGAGGCCATTCTCAGTCACTACACTTCCCATTACCCTACTTTAGCATGTCTGCTGATGTCATTCACCTTGAAATACACCTTTGGATAAGGGCTAGCCCTATAAGCTTCGTGATGTGTGCGATAACTGTGTAATGCTATATTGTAACATACTGGTTAGGTAGGAGTTCTAATCCCAGACATGGCAACTGTGAAACTGTATGTGTGTGTGTGTGTGTGTGTGTGTGTGTGTGTGTGTGTGTGTAGTAATCAATGATTTTGAGGCCATTCACAGTCACTACACTTCCCATTGCCCTACTTCAGCAAGCCTGCTGATTTCAGTCACCTTGAAATACCTTCTTGGACAACATTCAGCCCTGTAAGCTCTCCTTGGCAATAACTGCGTAATGCTATATTGTGATGTACTAGTTATGTAGGAGCCGCTTAGCTAGGAGTAAACTATTCCCAGCGTCATAAAGTCTGCTCTTCAAATTTTCCCTTAGAATGAGCACATTTTTAGCTTTAGCACTAAAATCTGTTTCTTTGAGCTCAGCACTTGTTTAGAACTCATTGTAAGCACTAAAGAAGCTACAAATTACTACAGCACTCAACTTTCCTCATGTGTCTGGAGGAAAACAGTTTTTAGTACTTAATAAATAAGCACCTATCCAGGCATTTCTAAGGGTCAGCTCCTGGTGTTTTCTCCTTTGTACCTGATGAACCTGGGCATCTTGGAGCAATGCAGCAATTGCCTCATGTACACAGACAACCCTCTCCTCCTACCACCCAACACTACAACCTGTGAGAGATGCACTTATATAGCCAAACTGGAAGCAAAGCTCTCTTCACCCAAGACTGGACTAGACAATCAAGAGGAGAAGGTAAACGCACCACACCATACTCATCACATAGTCCTACAAAACCTGCACCACCAAAACACACACATAGAAACATGAAACACACACCTACATTCGTGGTAGCTCTGAGTAAAAATCTGTTCAAGCAAGAGAGGCCTCCAAAGCAGAAACATAAGCAACCTCCACCCCCCCAACACAACCCAAATGACACATAGCCCACAAACTCAGTGTGCCACTTGACCACAGCCCATAAGGCATAACGATGTACCCAACAGTCTAGTCATAGGTGACTCTATAGTCAGGCACACTGATGTTTCACTCACCAGGCTATACAAGGAGAAAGATGCTGTCAGCTGCCTGTCGGCTGCCAGGGTCCACCACATAACGCATGCACTCAGGTCACTCCACAACAAGTACACATATGACTTTGTCATGACTTTGTCATTGTCTATGTTTCTCCCTTGACTACATGAAAAAAGACATGGAGGAGCTCTCCGATCTTGTAGCCCAGGCAGGTATGACCCTAGCCCTGAGTAGCATCCTGCCATCACCCAGAATGATACCACAGTACAAGGACAAAATGACTGACTTCAATTGGCTAAGCTACTGGTGTCATTCTAAGGGGATCCGGTATCTGTCTGCCTGGGATGACGTGATCGACAGACCACGATGCTTTGCCAGAGATGGCCTGCACCTGTCGCCCATGGGATTCCAGATACTGGCTAAGGCTCTTCCCACCCCTATAGTGCCCTTTTTAGGCAAGGTTCAAATGTCAAATTCACCACCTTAACAGGTACAAGCAAGCAAAATCTGAGGGTAATGCTACTCAATGCTAGAAGTCTAAACCTCAAAATGCATTCACTCGAGGCACTCCATAAAATGGAGAACATCGACATCTGTGCAGTGACAGAGACCTGGTTCAAGGCTCCAGAGAGCACCCCTGCATTACCAGGCTATAATTCATACCACACCCTTCGGCCACCTAACCTGGATGGAAACTCTAAAGGCGGAGGCGTATCCATATTCATTAAGGATATCCACACTTCCAGGCTAGTTGCTCAGCATAATGCATCCAAGATTATCCAAGTGCAACTAACTGTGGGCAAGACCGCAGTCCAAATTGTAACTTGTTACAGATACCCACCATGCCCCAGGATTCCCACTCCTCATTTCCTGATACACTGGAAAATATTAGGGTACAACCCAACACCCTAATAATGGGCAATTTCAACTACCCCACCATTAACTGGGAAAACTACTCATGTATCAACTCTTTTGCTGAATGTTTTCTGTAATTCATAAATTCCAATGCCTTGGATCAACTTATCCACTCCCCCACCCAGGGCAGCAATGTACTAGACCTGGTCATTACCAACATGTGCGACTGATGTTCCACACCAGAGGTCAATTCCTCGTTGGTCAGATCTGACCACAAGCTAATCACCCTAGATATCCGCATCCCTCCCCCACCCCCATTAGGGAAACCACTGTAAAAAATTTCTCCAAAGCCAAATTGACGCTTCTTAAGACAGAAGTGGCAAACTTCACAACACCCATGCAGACAGATAATAGAGGTACGACTACTGAATCCTACACAAATGCACTTTATAAGCACTTACATGAGTGCATGGATCGTGGTATCCCTAACAGAACCAAGATGCTACCCTCCAAAAAAAGGAAGCCAATCTGGTGGTCCCCTGCCATAAACAAACTCTACAATAGAAGAAAGAAACTGTTGCAAAAAAGAGTAAAATCCCATGACTGGAGGAACTTCCTGGTCAGTCTCAGTAAGAAGCTGAGATCCCTCATAAAATCCTCCAAAGCTAGTTAAGAAAACAAAATAGTCACTTATTCTAAAGACAACCACAAAGCATTCTATAGCTATGTCAAGAATCTCAATGGCAACACTCAGATCTGCTCTGAGTTATAGCACAATGGCACTAAGTATACAGAACCAACAGATATTGCCAACATCCTGGCAGATAGGTTCAGTGTTAACTTTACCCTCATCTCACCCCGTAAAGGGCCCATCTCTATACCAGAAGAATGCAGGGTTCCTGCAATCACAGCTGCAGAAGTAAAAACCACACTCTCCAAAGTCAAGAACATAGCATCCATGGGACCTGACAACATCCCAGGATCCATTCTACACGAACTGCAGAATGAACTGGCACCCCACCTAAGCACCATGTTCAGGCATAGCCTCACCTCAGGCTTTGTGTCCACTGATTGGTGTACAGCAATAGTTATCCCACTCCACAAAGGGGGACCCTCCACGGACCCCAGGAACTACTGCCCCATTAGCCTAACAAGCCTGGTCTGCAAGGCCATGGAATGTTTCATCATGGAGCTTATACACAAAGACATTGGTAATCTCGAAACTCTTGACCCCACCCAGTTCAGCTTTGTAAAATGCAGTTCATGTCTCCTAAATGTGATGGACTTATTTGAAGCAGTCACCAAATCCTTAGATGAGGGTAAGGTGGTTCACACAGCCTATGTAGATCTTGCCAAGGCTTTTGGCACCATCCCCCACTTTGGAATTATGGATAAATTCACTAAACTAGATGGGTTGCCAACTGGCTTGCTGACAGAACCCACACTGTGAAAGTAGCAGACTCCAAATCTGACTTCAGACCAGTGACAAGTGGAGCACCACAGGGTTCAGTCCTGGGTCCTCTCCTGTTTGGTATCTACTTTTCTGAAGTACAGGCTAACACATAAGGTCTTTGGCTAATGAAGTTTGCAGATGACTGCAAGCTAGGAGCCATAATTGAAACTCCTAAGAATGTGGGCATCCTACAAAAGGGGCTCATGGAGACAGATGCTTGGTGTCAAAGCCATGGCCTCAAGCTCATTGCCAAAAAGTGCATTGTCATCCCCTTTGGTAAAAACTCTATACTCATGAGCTACCACATAAGTGGTAGTCTACTTAAGACCGAAACTCTGATAAGAGACCTTGGGACCCGTGTGGACATGAGTCTCTCCTTTGATAATCACATAGTCTGGAAATCCTTCTATGTGGCATACGTCATCACAAAAGGTTTCTCATCCAGAAAAAAAGAGATCACTGCTCACCTCAACTCGTCGCTCATTAGACCCATTATAGAGTACAACACCCCTTTTGGTATGTACCGCACAAGACATCTACAACTGGAAAGGCTGCAGAAATACCTCACAAAGAGGATTGCCAACCTCAAACAGATGCCCTACACAGACCATCTCAAAAAACTCCAGCTTTACTCCATTGCACATTACCTACTCAGAGGCAATCTCTGCCTAACATACAAAGCTATGTCAAACCCAGGGCTGTTGGACATGCTCCACTTAAAGAAATCCCAATCCCTCTGAGCTACACGCTCTAGGGACCTAAACCTTGTCACTACAATAAACAGAACATGCTGGAGGGATAGATTCCTGTCCCAGAGACTTTGCATAGTCTGGAACAAACTACCTATCTATATCAAACACATTTCCTCATTTGCACTCAGGAAAAATATTGATGATTGGATGGGAAATAGGAAATTCACCCCAGGGATCACCTCTGTGGCTCTGGTTGACAGGAGCACAGGAAAATATTTTTTTGGGATGGGCGAAAGCCAGGGTACCATTTTGGCTAGGCTTATATAGGCCCTAGGGTCAATAGCCCAGTATCTACCTATGAATCCCAAGCATGGCAGCTATGAAACTGTGTGTGTGTGTGTGTGTGTAGGTAGGGATCACTGATTTTGAGGCCATTCATAGACACTACACCTTCCATTGCCCTACTTTAGCAAGCCTGCTGATGTCATTCACCTTGAAATACACCTTTGGATAAGGGCTAGCCTTGTAAGCTCCATGGAACATGCGATAACTGCATAATGCTGTAGTGTAACATACTAGTTAGGTAGGAGTTCAAATCCCGAACATGGTAACTGTGATGTGTGTGGGGAGCGATCAATGATTTTGAGGCCATTCACAGTCACTACACCTCCCATTGCCCTACTTTAGCAAGCCTGCTGATGTCATTCATCTTGAAATACACCTTTGGATAAGGGCTAGCCCTATAAGCTCCATGGCACATGCAATAACTGCATAATGCTATAGTGTAACATACTAGTTAGGTAGGAATTCTAATCCCAGACTTGGCAAATGTGAAACTGTGTGTGTGTGTGTGTGTGTGTGTGTGTGTGTGTGTGTGTGTGTGTGTGTGTGTGTGTGTGTATGTGTGTGTGTTTGTCATCAGTATCGCATTAATCTTCATTTATTGTATTGTTTTGAATGCTTCTTGAATTTTTGAGCTAAATGTTTTATCTACTACTTGTATAATTATCATTATATTTAGCAATCTTGTATGTACCTAATTTTGTCTGTGCTGGAGCTTTTCTCCCCAGGACTCCATTGAAAATGGGTTCTTTTGGCCCAATGGACTATCCTGGTAAACCAACTGCAAATAAATAAAAATAAATAAATAAGTATCCTGTGTGGAGGTTGCTGTGATTGTGCAATGACAAGATGCATTGTGGGGTGGGTTTTGTTAATTATTTTATTGAGGACCTACTATATGTCACATTGTCCACCTTACAAGGACAACAGATGTCAAACAGCAGAGAGGCTGGTGTAGACAATCCATAGCCCTACATGTGATATTATGGATCGGTGAACAATATAGGCAACCCTTGTATTACTCTCATTCTCCACCCATGTCTCATACACAAACACACTTGGCTAGGCAACAGCCACTATATTGGTAGTTCCCTACATATTGCCCACAGATAGTAACCACGGTGTGATTGCAGTTGACTACATGCCTGATGACCACATCACTGCCACTGACTTCAGAATATACTGTGATGTGTGACTGTGTGTGTGTTATCCAGCAAGTAAAAGGACATGACACCCTGTTCCATCCCTACAATAGGCAAATAAATGCTTACAGTGGTCCTTTGCTATGGTCCCTACTGGACGCCTGCAACAACTGTAGAGTCTGCAAATGTAACCCACAAAGGGTATACCATGCCTTATACACATGCCCTGTATGGATAGATGCCACTAACTGCACTGAATACCTGTATCATGCTGTCAATGTAGGTGCAGGGACGACCTCAGTTCCATAGCCAGGTCTCACCACATGAGGTCAGGAATGCCACATCAGATGATGATAACCTGTTCACACAACATGCTCCAAAGACCCCAAGTAGACTTCCACATGTCATCGAACATGCATGTGCACAACCCAGATGCTGTCCATGTTATGCAATATAGATCACATACATGGCAAGCATTGCACAGCACTGGACACCCACAATAGTAACCCAGATGAGTAGATGGTGACCACAGTACGTACCTGTGTGGGCTAATCCAGAGATTACACCCCTGAGCCGCACTGGAGACCACTGTCATGTGGCCTTATACCAGGTATTCCCTTTGCCTAGCCTTGTACAGTGTTGTGATGCAATCAACTACTACACACCTGTGAAGCAATGAACCCATACATGTCAGTACTGGCAAGTGTGTGTGTGTGTGTGTGTGTGTGTGTGTGTGTGTGTGTGTGTGTGTGTGTGTGTCGAGATTAATGATTTTGAAGCCATTCACACTCACTACACCTCCCATTGCCCTACTGTAGCACGCCTGCTGATGTCATTCATTTTGAAACAACCCTTTGGCAATATATCAGCCTGATAAGATCTGTGGTGCGTGTGATAATTGCATAATACTGTAGTGTAGCAAACTAGTTAGGTAGGAGTTCTAATCCTGACCCTGCCAACTGTGATAATGTGTGTGATTCCCTGAGAGAGTGTGGTTGTGTCTTCCTTGACGCCTGCTTTTGTGGACAATCACATGTACTACACTTCCCTTATCCCTCCTTTATCACTGTTGCTGATGTCACTCACCTTCAAAGATACCTTTTGGCAGCTCTCCATCATGTAAGCTCCGTGGCGTGTACAAAACTGCATAACAATGTAATAGCAATACATAGTCAGGTAGGCGTTTGAAACTCAGTACTGCTAAGTGTGTGTTTGTGTGTGTGTTATCAGTCCTGTGTTGGTGTGATTGTGTAATGACAGGGTTCATTGCAGTGTGGGTTTTGCCACATCATTATATTGAGGAGCTACATATCCCATTGTCAACATTACAAGGCCAATATTTTCCAAACATTGTAGAGATTGCTGTCAACAATCCTCAGCCATAAATGTGTACAGCCATGTGCAATTACCATGTGACAGTATGGATTAGTACACAATATAGGCAACCATCATAATGCCCAGATACCACTCTCCACCCATGGATCATACATAGACATGCTTGGCTCTTACTCTCCTACTCCCTTCCTTTCTTACTTGGTCTCCATCTGTCTCTCTCACTCCTTCTCTGATGGATGTGGAAAATTACACGTGCTTTGCTTAGACATCAGCTTGAGTTTTGTAAGTGATGCTCATGATCAGCCAATGGCCTGTGCATGAATTGCAGTCCCCCACTAGCTAATTGCATATGGAACAGCTGTGGTATCATTCCTATAGCCAGTTGCATGGAAACACACTCCTATAACTAAGCACTTCATGTGGGTGTTGGCCCTTTTCCTTCACTTTGAGCAGGACTTCATGTGGGTGTTTGACAAACAGCATTACAGAGTGTAGTTGGATATACCTCTTACAGCATTCACTGTGGAGACAGACCAACAAACAGGATGGGGATGTTCCAGACATGAGGACAGAATGTAAGTATTGCTCTTCTACATTTGAAGTAATGTTGGTTTAACAGGGTTTGTGTGGACATGGCTGTTCTACATAATTTAATATCTGTCATGACAGTGTTATGTGGTTGTGGAAACTCTCATCTGTAGGGCTATCTGCAGACTTTCCAGTGTTTGGGGTCTTAAATGTGTTGTATTACTTACACATTTCCTATCTTTAGAAATGCAGTAGCATACTCTACGGATTGCAGTCAGTACACGGTGACCGCCATGTGAGTTACTGACTTCATATCCCTCAGAAGACATACGTCACAGCAAACCCTGTTACACCAGTAAATGTATGAGTTTATCACAGCAACATGTCAACATTGGCCCTGTGTTTGTGCCTCCAGCCACAACTCTGCCAACCTTTGTACATATGTCATGCAGTAAGAGGTGCATATGTTCAGTAAATCATTATTTACTGACATCATACCTGATAACAAGCCAGTGAGATATCAGACTTCTAGACATGTTATGTATAGTACGCCTTATATTTGAGGACAAAACCTGGACATTCTGTTGTAGTGTGTACAGTAGTGAGGTCTGTGTACTTATAGTGATTGTTGACAGAGTGTGTATTGTGAATATGTACCTTGGCCTGTAAACCAGCTGTGGTAGATGTCATTGTTCTTGGTCCTGTTCTATCTGATGTTGCATGCTGCTCCAGTGTATGGTACTGTATAGGCTTACATGTTTGTAGGTTCAGACAGACACATGTCCCATACCACAGTCAAGCATTGGAATACACTGTGTATTGGCCCATTATATGTAGGGTTAGTGTGTGAGTGGCACATATGAGGATGGTGTTGTTCACACAGTCCATATACTGTAATATTAAGTACACTTACCATATGTGACTGTGGCTGTGTTCAGATTGGTTGTGGGTATGCACTTTTACACAGGTGTCTGTTACATGGCTGTAGAGCCTGCTATATTTGCAGGTACATGTGTATTCCCCCATAAGAAATGTAGGCCAGTGTTGTGGCAGTCTGCCTGTAGTTTTCACAGTGCTTTGTGACATGACTAGCAGCTCATTGTATTTACCCAGTGTGATATGTCCAGATATTTGTCAGATGTACTGTTGCCGGGCCACCATAACTGTTGTGTATTTCTGACAAAGCAGTGGGATGCTGTACAGATGTATGTCACTAACTAGTGTCTAGTATGTGGGCATGTGACCTCTGCTCCTCTGGTTATTATGTGTTAGGACAGACAGGAGTGTGTGAATGCATAAACTGTGTGAGCTTATCTATTCCAGTATTTTCGTGATATCCCCATTTACATGGCTGTAAACATCCACTTTGTCAGACTTGGTCCACATGTCTTGCACTAAGGGGTTCTGTGTATACCTCTGGACTGACCAGAGTGTGTCAGACTGTCCAGATTTATTGGTCATATCTCTGCTGTATTCTACAGGATCATTACTGTGATTTGTGTAGTACTGCACTATGATGATCTTATGATTTATTTTATTTATTTATTTCCAGTTTGATGACCAGGGAGGTCCAATGGGCTCAAAGAGCCCATTTTCAGTGGCGGCCCGGGGAGAAAAGCTCCAGTAATACATAGTACAAGCTCCATAATATGAAGTACAATACATGGTAGAAACAGAAACAAACTAAGCAAATTTTACATACAAAAAACTAAACAAAAGTTAAACAGCAGCTTGGAGAAGAATGTAAAGCATATTTACATGTTTAGTATTTGAGAACAGTAGTACAAGGTTAAATTAATACAGAGGTTTAAAAAATATGAGAATGATATAGAAGTAATATTAGCATGGATGAGTTCTTTATGCATTAATATTAGCATGAAATAAATTAATACAGAGGTTTAAATCCTCTGAGAGTGGTATAGAGGTAGCATTACCATGAAGGCAGTACATAGGGTTAATCAATAATGTGAAAGGAAGAACAAAATTTGTGTGTTAAAGTGTTTATGTATTAAGCAGGTTAGGTAGGTGGAGTGCAATTGCATTTCCATTTTTGGGAGAGGTAAGAATGCAGCTGGGTTTTGAGGTGTTCAGAGTTCTCAGAAATTCTTAAAGATGGAGGGAGAGAATTCCATTTTGGTGATGTCTGTCAGTAACTGATGGCATACATGTCAATATCAGATGCGACTTCCCACACAACATTTCTGTTAAGACAACCCCTGTTAAAGTGCAACAGTCTACATTTATACCTGCAATACTTACATGACATCCCCCTGCACTAAGATGTTGTGACTATTGTTGCTGAGGTATGACTCCACTACATGTTATGGACATCAGTTAAACATGTGTGGGTGTGTGTGTGTATATACATATATATATATATATATATATATATATATATATACACACATACATACATAGATAAATGTATAGCTGCGGTGGTGGTGGTGTGTGTGTCTGTGTGTGTGTGTGTGTGTGTGTGTGTGTGTGTGTAAATATATATATATATATATATATATATATATATATATATATATATATATACATATATATATACACACACATAGATGAATATATAGCTGCGGTGGTGGTGCTGCAGTAGCGTTGTCGCCTCACAGTAAGACGTTGTCCTGTTTGATTCTCAGCTAGAGCGTCTTCTGTGTGGAGACATGCGTGAATGGGCGTACCTTCGTTGAAGGTTGTGTGTCAGAGCTGGCAACTCGGTACGTAAAAATCTACTGCCAATCATTAGCGGACCGGAGTTCTGCTGTGGCGATCCCTAACCGGGAAAAGCCAAAAGACACAACATACATAGATAAATATATACACATATACATATATATATATATATATATAAAACACACACACACACATATATATATATATATATATATATATATATATATATATATGGGTCTAGAATTTTATAAGATTGAAACCAGAACATCTAAAACCCATAACATCAAATTTCATAACATCTAACACTACAAATCATCTACACTACATCCCCTCCACATAGAATGACACCAAACACATTTTACTATGTTTCTGCAGGGGGGCATGCCTCCCTGCACCCCCGGTAAATTACATATACCAACTATAAGATCGCACTACATGGGGAAAAAGTTAATTTCCTAACCCCACTGGATTAAGCCCCCTGACAGAAACGTAGTAAAATGCGTGTTTGGTAGTTTGGTGTCATTATATGTCGTTATATATGTGGAGGGGGTGTTATTTTCATGTGATTTGTACTGTTAGATGTTATGAAATTCGATGTTATGGGTTTTAGATGTTTTGAAGGGGACCAATATATATATATATATATATATATATATATATATATATATATATATATATATATATATATATATATACACACAAATACTGTATATGTACATACATATATGTGTGTATATATATATATATATATATATATATATATATATATATATATATATAAATATATACACATATATATATATATATATATATATATATATATATATACATACACACACACACACACATATATATATATATATACACACACACACACACACACACACACATATATATATATATATATATATATATATATATACACACACACACACACAGATAGATCTGTATATGACCATATATATAACGCAATATACAGCTGTATATAAATACATATATATATTAATATATATGTGTATGTACATGTATACATATAACTACATATCGATATATATATATATATCCTTGTTATGTGTAAACATGACTGTTGTATATACCTTCCCAGATGTATCGCACCGTATTTATCTGATATGTGTATATTTAGATATGACAACATACTTGATTCAATACTAATATCACGAACAAGTACTACACAATTGTAGAAGTCAAAGCAGTTGTTCAATACTATTCAGTATGTGTACTGAGAAATATATTGGAAAAAACAGCAACCATCTTCACAGCTGTGATGGCTTAGTGGTTAACTACTGTGACTATAGTGTACAGGGTTCCGGGTTTAAGACCTGCAAGGGCTGTTTATTTTGTTGCTGGGAAGAACAAGGGGTGTTGGAGACAGAGTGGTTAAGGCAGTTTTGAGCAGCTTTAAGTGGGTTTGCCCTATGGTAAGCGGTGTTAATGTATGGTTAAACGAGAAGGCACTTACACCATTTAAGCTTCACTTACCAGTGCGCAAATCTGCTTAGCATTTATATTGCAGCATTGCAGCAATGCTGAAACCTGCTAAGCATGGCTCAGCCCTGGTAACCAGTGATCACATTCCAGTCTGAAAAATAGCAGGGTAATGACATCTTTAATAAGTGTATTTAATTACATGTACGTAACATGCGTCTGTGTGCTGTCATTGTAGTAGCAAGGGTTGTGAGTCTACTGTCTGGGACACCTGAGTATATATGGCTTGTACAGAGTCAAACTGCAAACAAGCTACTGAAAAACAACAAAAATAGGCAGGCAACAGTAATTCTTAAACTTTTATGGTTCGCGCTTTCGTCAAGCATTCTTACACTCAACTTCATCAGAAATTAGTTAGAAGAATGGTAGCCATATTTAAAACCAGATTCATAGTCACATGTTCAGTCACCTTACATGACACCATGTCACCTGATACAATTCTTATTTCTATAACACATGTACCTAAAAATTGTATAAACAGTTGTGTAAAAAATGTATATACACTTTCCTATTGACTTAATACTCAAATTCATATGTACATATACAAAAAAATTCATAAATACACATGAAAAAGCCAACTAAACATCCAAAAAACAATATTTGTTATTGTGTACATAAAATTGTTACATGTCACTATTCAACCTGAATAAATTTCAGTTGAATGTCATAAATACATGTACTTATGCATAAGAAAGGGGGAGGGTTTATGTGTGTATAACAAACACAAGCAGTGCCCCCAAATTATATGTCTAGTCACCTTAGCCTTGTGTTAACATTTTAAACTCCTCAGCTTCAAGACACATGCCAAAGAGCATACGTCGTTCAACCCTGGTGTCACATAGGCCGTGGTTCTAAGCTGCCAAAGCAGCTCCTTCACCAAGTTTTAAGCCTAATGGGCCACCCCTGATGTCAAATTCAATTTGGTCGATCACCCTGAATGTGAAGGAATGACCAGGGTTTTCTACCACATGTTTTGCGAGAGCATTGTCTGTTTTGGCTGTATTAATGTGGTAAATATGCTCGTAACAGCAGGGGCAGTAACAGCAGGGGCAGTATTGTAAACAAATTTTCAAAATAACTCATAAAGAATGACCCCCGTCACAGTGCTCTCCTTCTGTAGAAAATGCTGTCTGTTAAATCTAAAACAATTGTGTGTCAAAGAAAATTCTAACAACTGTAATAAAAAACATGTATGTGGACCCTCACCCATCATCTTGCCAACTTCTTCCAAACCCCAAACATTTGTAATGCTCATGTAAAGAGTTTTCACATGCATGGTTGCCCAATAGTATCCAGTGTTCCATTTCATACCTCTCAACATATCACATAAATCTTTACCATTTCTAATGTGAGAAGTAATCTAGGGTTTTTCACAAAAAGTTTCTTGACATCCATGGAGGTAAAAAATCCCAACCTCTCACCCCCTTCCAGTAGATCCAATAGTTCACCATTGAAAGTAGAAACAGCATCCCCCGACACCAAAGTATACACAGATTGGTCCATCAGCAATTCTTCCACCATGGCATTATATTTTGCTATGGGTAAAATTAACCAATTTCCACCTTTGTCAGCTTGAGTGTACGCATATTTATCATTCATATCTCTTAAACTATTAAGTGCCAACCACTCAGATTTGTTCAAATTATGTCCTATGTCTTTGTATGAACTTCCCATATTCCATTTCTCTCTCTCTATAAAAGACATTTTCAAATTGTCAATAAAGAAAGGGTACCTCCTAATGCTAAAGTACAGCTATCAGTAACAAGTAAAAACAGTATTCAAAATGAAACGCTGTACAACAATGGCCAATGAAGTAAAGTTCTCTTGGAGAATAGGTAGTGTGGTTAAATGATATACAACTTAAAAGTGCAACATATATAGCAAAAAACTTGCATACATTTCCAGTACTTAAATTAAATGCACTTATAAGATATTCATGCTGTGAATGCAGTTATACCATAGTGAAATGATGGCTCCAAAGTTTCCAGTCTTATGATGGCTTCAAAGTACCTTTTTGGTCTGATATACAAAGTAACCACACTGAAGATGTAGTAGCTGCTATGTGACTGTGATGAACTGTGATAACAGCTTAACCAGTCTGACAGATCAAATAAAAACTTTTAGCTTTAATGGCAGTTAAAATCCTTTTATTGTAGGAAAAGTTAAAATCTTCATGTCAAGTTAAAATATTGATGTAGAATAAAACAGTCCCTATGTATTCCGAACGATAAGCGCTTTCGGTATCTTCAGATCGTAGAGATTGGGACTGAAAGTTCCTTTTTATAGTGCTTGCTTCCTTTACTGTTGAGACAATCATTCAATCATCACACTGTCAATCAGCTGTTTAAACGTACCAATCCTCTTTTCTCTCAGCTGGGGGTGTTCCATTTCCTATACCTTTTAGTTCTTCCTTCTTCTGTTATTGAAGCCTCTGTAAGTATTCGCACCCTGCTATTTCCGACCCCAATTGATGTGTATTTAAATATGCTACACTTTTTGGTGTAAAAATTATTCCTTTGAAAGGCTGTGGAGCTGAGGTACCAGGAAGCACCAGTAAAAGAGATTTTATTTAACCTTTGGCACCTTTTCGTTTCATTTTATTTCAGCATGGTTTTCAGTCTTGTTTTGTTTATGAGAAAATACATGTCCCAGGAGGTCATCTGTCTGAGAACTGACTGGCAAATGCTAACATTTCACAGGTATCATCTTGTGGAAATTCATTCCATCATAGCTAGTTGTAGATGTGTAAATTCCCTCTTCCCCACTGTATATCTGTACATCGATACTGGGGTTGGTATATATAGCTGGGTGTGGATCTTGAGTGTATCCCTCCTGCTTAGTCGGCTTTATACTGTACAGTTTATGTTAACAGGTTAAGTAGTTGTCAATCATACTGTCTGCTTTTCTACACCACCCCACACCCTCCAAAGGTTAGGGATGTGCCACCCATGCCAGCACACCTATGTTTGACAAGTTAAGGATTGCACTACAATGGGGAAGGGGACCCTGCCAGTACCATCCTTAATGGCAAAATAGCAGACTGATTATGTCCCAATGTGATGTTGTGCCTATTCTGTCTTGGTGGAATTACATAGGCTAAAATGGGTTAATTGCAAATGTACATGCATCCATGTGTACAGTATTCTCTGTGTGTGTGTGTTATACACAAACATATGGTGTGTACCACCCAGTACACTTACCATTGTCCACTGTAGAAGGGCTGCTGACATCAGCCACCATGCACTCACCTGTATACACCCCTCAGACCTGTCAGGCATGTGGCACATGCAGTAACTGTTATACAGACCTTTGACTTGTGTTCAGCTGTACCCAGGATATGGCACAGTCATGGCATTACTCCCTATGCTGTGGAATAAAATCCCGATCCATGTGAGGCAGAGCACCTCGCTGGCTCTGTTCAAGAGAAATCTTGACCTGTGGATGGGAGATCGTAGGTTTATCCCGGGAATCATCTCTGTGTCACTGCTGGACAGAGGCACAACAAACTAATGGGCACAGTATTTTTTCATATAAGGGGTGGCGTAAGCCACAAAAATTTGGGCTAGGCTTATAAATGCCTTAGGCAGATAGCCTAGTATAAACCTATGAAGCTATGGTGTCACCACAGTGCCATACCCCTTGTAGGAAACAACAGCAGACAAACATCCTGCTGACACAGACACCTACAACACAAACAGAATACATTATGGAGACCACAGTCACTCAGTGTTAATGACAGCTATAATACATCATGGCTAGACAGGTACACATTCTGACATGTAAGCATTAAACTTTAGTGCTGAAAACATGTTACACAGCATTACATTGGTACACCATAGTACTGTCACCCTGTGCATCAGAACTATATTAGCCTGTCCCTGCATTGATGTTATGGATAACAGGGATGTGGCACAGATATCATATGCACAGGGTGTGTTGTGGGTTTGCTAGAGACCTAGGCTGAGCCATTTGTTTGACATCATGTGTGTTTGTTAGCGGGTTTCATTATTAATTGGGGTGTGCATATGTGGTGTGTGTAGGTATGGGGTTGCCCTAGCTGTGTTGGTGATGTGTGTGTGTCTATCCATACACACAGTTCTGCCATGTGGCTGCCCTATACAGGGGGTTTGTTGGACAGCTGCAGACCGTACCTGGCAGGGTGTGCAGTTCACCGTCTCTGGCCACGGACACGAGAACTGTGCCTGCCAGGGGTTCCACGGGCACTACCAGGTACAAGCCAAGATATAGTACTTTCCCCTGATGATGACATATGTCCACTGGATCCAGGTCCATCTTGGGAATGGCCATGGTCATGTACACGTGGCCTGCTTTGTTGTGGTGTGGACCTGCAGTGCTGGTGCTGGTACTGCCACTATGGGAGCGACTCTGACTTGTTGCATGTCCACGTCAACCTCCAACTGTTGGTGTTGCTGGCCTACATCCACGTGGCCATCGCACTACTCCCAACATATGCTCAAGCACAGACATTCCACAGTCGAGGTTTCCCACCATTTCACCCAACCATCTCACCAGGACCTCTGGTCAGTAATGTTGGGCACCTGCAAAGATCATTGATGTTGTCAATAACAGCAGAATGAGTAGCCCCCTGGAACCTCAGACCCTGTCTGGTATAATGTTCCATATGTGCCTGCACCTCCATGATGGCCTGAAACGTGTCTGGTGACACCAGCTGTGGCACTTCTGCCAGGGGCATGATGACCATCAGCCCTCCTACAAGCATCTCTGTACATCTGCCTGTGTGGTACCTTGCTGGGTATCCAACTATGGCTGCTGTGTCCAGACACACCTGCCATAGTCACCACACTGACCTGTTCCATGCCATCACCCGCCAACTGTCTTTCATCTATGACCACTGGTGATGGGGTATGTATAGGCAATGTGACTGTGTGTGGGGTTGGTGTGGATAACACTGGGATGTCAAACGATGGCACAGCTTCAGTCCCTGACAACACTGCCTTTGCCTCACCACACATATCATCATTGTCAGAGTCTGTATGGAAAAATACACAGTAAAATACAACTCCACTAAGTAATTGGCTATCAAGCAAGGATCCAAGACCATAAAGACTCCAAACAGCTTTATTAAACATGAATTAGCACTTTCTTCCATCTTAACTGGCCTTCATCAGATTCAAAATGAATTTCAAATTAATTACATTCTTAAATAGTATCAATTACAGGAAATTGATCCAAAAAACAAGAAGCATTGCAAAATTCACTAAAAGAATACTTAAATTCCTAAATATATAACTAAAACTCATATAACAATATGTACACAACTAAATTGTGAATTCATAATTTACAATGAAACATTATCAACTAATTAAATAGATATTATTGTATTAAAAATATTGTTAAAATTCGTGTTATACAAATATATTAAAATGTTTCAAACCTAACACATAAATGAAAAGGCTTTCAAAAATTGATTGCTTCCTGGACTTAAAACTATAAAGCCTTAGACTTTAAAACTGCTTTTAAAGAAATATATTAATTTATACCATGGGGGGGCTTGCTGCATTTAGCTTCAATTGCCATTTAATTTCTTTTTCTTCAAGCCGAAGTTTCAAATCACCATCCCTAGGATTATAAACAACTTTGTCCAATATTGTAAAGAAAAAGGTGTGGTCAGAATTGTTTGCTGATATGTGTCTATATAAGGCATTATTTACATTTTCATTTTTTATATTATATATGTGTTCATAAATTCTATTTTTCAAAAGCCTATCAGTTTTCCTAACGTAAACCGCTGGGCAGGCCGAGCACATAGCCAAATACACAACACCTTTAGTCTTGCAATTCCCAACCTGAAATTCAATCTTGCTGTTGTACTCATTTTTCAAATAAACATATTTTCCTTAATATATATATATATATATATATATATATATACATATATATATATACACATACATACACTTATTGCAAGCTCCACATTTTTTTGGTACCTTTTTCCATTCTACTACTCATATTTTTACAATTGTCTTCCAATTGACATTTAATATTCCTCCCTGTCTTGTAAACAAAACTCGGTTGATGCCCTAAAAAATTGTACACTTCCGTATCTCCTCTTAAGATGTTCCAGTTAACACAAATAATATATTTTATAGTAGATGTACATGGGCTGTATTTTAAAACCATGGCCCTGGGATAATTAAATTTTTTGTTTTTATTGTCATAATTACTTTTGTGAATAAACTCTTCACCCAACAAGGGTTTATACAACACCCCCCCCATTGGGATAATACATAATCCACAGTTTCATCTATCAAAGGGGCAGGATAGTCTCTTTCTAAAAACATGTTGGCTATCAACCTGAGTTCTTTAACCACATTTTCTTTAAGAGATGTCATCCTAGCAGCACGTATACACTGTCCTTTCAAAATGCTTTTTTTCCGAGAGAAAGGATGGCAGCTGTTGAATTCCAAGTATGAGTTACTAAATGCAGGCTTACGATATATATTAGTTCGGAAACCTGTAGATGTATGTGAAATATAAGTATCCAAACAAGACAATCGAGATTCATCAAAAGTGTATGTAAACTTAAAATATGAACAAATATTGTTTAAATAATCCACAAATTGATGTATAACATATTTTTCTCCTTTCCATAAAATAAACACATCATCCAGGAAATGCACATATAAAGTAAAATACTTTTTAAAAACACTAAGCACCAGGTTCACAAATATGGGGGCACATGAGGCCCCCATTGCCACTCCCTTAATTTATCTAAAATATTCCCCCTAAAAAAAAATAATGTTATTTTCTAAAACTATACTCATCAGTTCTAATAATAAAAGAATCTTGTCATTGTCCAGGTTAGAATACCTGGTCATGGAAGCATGAAATAACTCTAAACCTTCTTCCTTAGGGATAGAGTTAAAAAGGTCTACCACATCTATAAGCAAAAAAATTAAATCTCTATCCCATAAGTCATGCTTCAACCTGCTTAAAAAATCCCACAAATCTACGAGTAAATGGGGAATATTTTTATACACATGCTTTAACCAGTTATCAGTTAAAGTCCCTATAGGGTAGGTTTTTGATTTGTTTACTGACACAATAGTCCTAAATGGTGGGTGCAAATGGTCCTTGTGCACCTTAGGAATACCGAACACAGTGGCCAAAAATGGAGACTCAACTTTAACAAAATCGTATACTTCTTTTGAATATCTCTGATCAAGTAAATATTCCTCTAACCAAGAGTAAGCTATATTAATTTCGTTGAGGCTAATAGTCTCATATACTTCAGAATTGTTTAGTATATCACACATCTTTTCTATATAATTTATCTGGTCATATAATACAATTCCTCCTCCTTTATCCGGCTTCATAACCCTCATGTTTTTGTCCATACGAAGCTTGGAAAATATTTTCCACTCAGCCTTACTGAGATTGTATTCCTTCCTTTTTTCCATAAGCATACTACCATAAGTTTTATAAACATCTTCGGTAATTAATTTTTCAAGGGTAGCTAACAGTGGTTGTAGAGGGGGGTTAAATGTACTCTTTTTCATTAACTGTGTGTCATCTTGGTTCAAGTGTTTGTCCTTAAAGTAGAGAGCCAGGTTAAATTTCTTAATAAATAGCTTTACCTCCAATAAAGTGTCAATAAGGTCAAAATCATTCCTTTAAAAAATAAGGAAAAATGTTCCTTAGTTAACATGTAATCTGTATAGTTAAAGATTTTAAATTTTTTGTAGACATGAGTAACTTCATCCATTCTAACTATCGCATTTGCTGGGCTTGGCACTTAAAATTTCTTGTTGTGCCAATTTGCCTGTCCCATCTGTCCAGAGTCCCACTCGTTTCCCCTGTTTCTCCATGAGTTCTGTTTCTGGCCTTTCCAAAAATTTTTTGAATATTGTCTACCATCTTTCTGATAACCATTAGCATCCCCCTGTGTTCCTGATTAATACCACCAGTTTTATTATAAGTTGTCTGAGATATATCATTAAATTGTGTTTGTTTTACCTTTTTCCAAACATAGGCACACTTTTCATTGTACTGTTTAATGTCTCTTTTTTTCTCCGTCCGTTTAAAAATAACTGCAGCATTTTTATTAACAATATCAAATTGCTTATTATAAAATTCATTCCAGTTGTCAAAAACTAAATTTTGTATAATTTCTTCATTAAGTTCTGCTTCCATTATTAATCTACTAATTTTGTCATCATTGTGCTTAGATAACAGGCGCATGTAATTAAAACCAAATTCATCAAAAAGTTTATTAAAATCTAACATTACTTCATCAGAAAAGTCTAACCCCATGGGTTCTTTAAAGACCCTAATGCCTTGGGGCACAATTTTCAAAGAAATACACTTCTCAAAATATGCATTATCTATCTCCATGCGTTTAATATAGTCCATTTTCTTCTCCATTCCCAATATTTTATCTTTAAGGGAACCAAACACAACAGGACTATCATCAATTACTACATCATTCTTATTTATCAAATCATTGACATCCCTAAAATAATATGTAGTTTTCAAAAAATTATCAACATTAGTCACTGACATAGCGTGTGGGTTATAGACAGGATTTTTATCTAAATGTACAACATTTGTACCTGCCATAGCTGAATTATGACTTATTACCCACCACGCTAGTTTAAGTCCATTGAGGTAATGGGCGTTTGGGTTTAACCCCACAACGAAAATGTATCTTTGCAGTATTGGACAAAGTTGTTTATAATCCTAGGGGTGGTGATTTGAAACTTTCGTTTGAAGAAAAAGAAATTAAATGGCAATTGAAGCTAAATGCAGCAAGCCCTCCTGGTATAAATTAATATATTTTTTTAAAAGCAGTTTTAAAGTCTAAGGCTTTATAGTTTTAAGTCCAGGAAGCAATAGATTTCTGAAAGCCTTTTCATTTTTTGTGTGTTAGGTTTGAAACATTTTAATATATTTGTATAACATGAATTTTAACAATATTTTTAATACAATAATATCTATTTAATTAGTTGATAATGTTTCATTGTAAATTATGAATTCACAATTTAGTTGAGTATATATTGTTATATGAGTTTTAGTTATATATTTGGGAATTTAAGTATTTTTTAGTGAATTTTGTACTACTTCCTGTTTTTTGGATCAATTTCTTGTAATTTATACTATTTAAGAATGTAATTAATTTTAAGTTAATTTTGACTCTGATGAAGGCCAGTTAAGCTGGAAGAAAGTGCTTGTTCGTTTTTAATAAAGCTGTTTGGAGTCTTTATGGTCTTGGATCCTTGCTTGATAGCAATTACTTAGTAGAGTCTGTATGGACACTAACATCAGTTTGCCTGCTGGAGCGACCCTGACCCACCTTGCCACCTGTGAGGGGAAAACAAGAAACGCAGTTTAAGACCTGTACATCATTGCTTAACTACACAAACACACACACACACTTGCAGCTGAGGTTGCAGAAAGATATTACACACTGACCTGTCATTACCCATCCGTCGACATACATGGCATATGGCACTCAACAGCTTGCACTGCAGCTATATTCAATCCGTGTTACCAACATTATACATCTCTGTGATGCATGAGTTGTGTTGGTAGGTGATGCCCCTTTCCCTGGAGAACACTGCACCCATGTACACAGTATTGCTGTGCTCCTGTTCAGCACCCTGGCATGTACTGTGTACCATACCTCATAGGTGTACACACCATTGCTGAATGTGTATATGTGTGTCAGTTATGTTTGCTGTGCTGCTCACAGCCCCTATGTGTTTGTCCGACACATACCTGGGATGATATGTGGACAGATGTCAATAATGAATGCCTGATGTCTAATTTGCAGATCTCATCATCAGCGGTGCATGTATGCCCAAGAAAATACAATTAAACTGACAAACTTCAAATCTTACTGTGGGTATGATGAGTGTACACACCCTTATTGACAGGGCACCCTCTTCCCTGATATACCATGGGGCCACAGTACTGCATATGTTAACATTACACAAACCTGACATGTGACATATGACTTGTGCAATCAAATGCAGTATCAAACAAATGTGTTAGTTGTGCAGATGCTGATTGAGGTGCATACAATATATGGGTGCATACATTTGCACACCCTTAACATGATGGTTTGTTGCACCAACTGTTAAGTGTACTACAGCAGTCACTATTCCTGGAAGGGCTATACTAGCATGGCCCATCTGCACTTGCCAGTATTTGGTCACTCTGCCTTACAAATGCCCCTCAACTCTGCAAGATTGCAGGGTCAACTCCTGTGCACAGCCCTTGGAGGTGACACAGTGCCTTCATTATTGCTGTGGAGTGGGTTATGTCTGCTACAATTCATGACCTTGAATGTGTGCAGATATAGCCATTCTTAGTGAGCTTTAGATGTCTGCTTCAGTTCACTGTTGTGTTTCAGGATGACACCCCTCCCCATCCTCAGCCTTTTTGCAAATGCTTGACAACTATGGGGTTCACATGAGTGTCATCTTGCAGTGTCTCAAATTCAGAATGCCATGTGTACCAGTTTAGTCCCTGCTAATGAACAACAAACATACAGGTGTACACTGGCAACAGCAAGGTACAGATGGGGATGGTGGGCCTGAGGCCGAGTTTGGTGTTGCTTGTACAGCACATGTATCTTAATTGATACTGTCTGTAGGTTTTAAACTTGGTCTTGGTACATTATTACACATTGCAACACATGCCTTTGGTGGACTTTTGATGTTATGCATATGCTACCTGAAGAAAACCCTGGCTGATATTTCCTGTGGAACAACTGTCTTATCTGATTATTCTAACCCATAGACCACACCTATGCAGAGTCCAGGCAATTGTTGACACAGGTACTGCACAGCCAGTACTTGGTAGACATTCCTGCAACTCCCTCAGTGTTGTGGCATGTTTCTACACAGCCTCCATAACCAGTTTGCAACATGTGCCGTCATCTGTCTTGGATGGCCATCTGTTTATTTTCTACATTAATTTTGTCCCATACTTCCTCGTCACATACATGACTGTCTGCACTGTTTGCCATGGTATATGCAATGGTGAGGTAAGGCTACATGTCCCACTCTTGAGTGCTATCTGTTGGGTATGGGATCCATTCCATGGCTTGTAAGATGGGTGCAAGCCAAGGCTGCCTCTGTTGCAGGTGAGTGGGCAAATGTGATGGACATACGTCTTGGACAGCAGACCATTTCTTGGTTTGATATTGAGGACCTGTACTTGGTGGAAGGTACATACTCATGAAGAGTGGATGTTGTCAGTAGCTCAAAAGCTGCTTCCACAATATGTTATTTGGAGTGTGTGCACACATATGCTTCAATTGTTTGTTAATGTATGTATTCCTTATATTTGCTGTCCTAACATAAGATTCCATATTACACTTTCATTGCTCATGTTAGGACCACATTACAGGTTGTAAGGGTTGTGGAATGTGGTATTGTGATATGCTGTTGTGTTGATCTGTAACAGTTGCCATTTTAATACTGGTATATACACTGTTGTAGCACTGTATAAGGGTGATGATTTAGACATGTTCCTACTGTAGGACATTTGTCCCACCATTATGTTCATCTCTGTGTACACATCTTGCAATGACAGGTTGTTAGTTATATTGCAGGACTTTTACATACCCTTCAGATATGCCACCAAGGTGACCACTGTGATGCAGTGCAGTTAACAGAAACAATGCGAACATGTACAGCATGCATTATGGGTTGGTGTGTGTGTTAAATGTGTGCATGGCAAATACCATGGCCATAACATGGCCAGTGTATTGGCAAACCTGAACAAACAACATCATTCTCACCAGCTACAGGCTGCTGCCCCAGAGGTATACCAGAGGGACCTACAAAGTTGTGTGAGAGTTGTGATGCCAGTAGCCACACCTGTGGCATTGGTACAGGATGGGAGCAGCATTTCCAAGAGTACAAACCCACAATACTACAGATTATGCACATCTGTTCATTACTACAATGCAGCAACAGACTATATGTATTTTATTTCACATATGCATAAACTCTACAGATGCAGATGGATAAGCAACATTGGTCTACTGATGTGCCCTGTGGCCTTACCTGCATGCTCCTCGTCCATTTTCTGGGTAGCACCCACCTCCACAATGCTAACTGCTGGGTCTTGTCTTTGCTGGCGGGCAGGTGCCCCGAGGCTGGTGAGGAGCTCCTCAGCATGTCGGGGGGGCTGGATGGCATGACCCCCTCTGTGGCTAGCTGGTCCCTCCTAACTGCAGCAGCATGCTGACGGGCATGGAGGATGAGGTCAGTGCACCGATGTCATACCTGCTCGTAACTGTGGTTATGCAGGCCGACATTGTTTACCCTGTGAATGAGCTTGTTCCACAGGGCAGTCCTCTCCTGCAGATCATGGGCTGTATGGCCAAATAGGGTGTCGTAGTGCTGCACCAGGTAGTGGATCATGACATCATTTTCCTGCAGGGAATAAACTGGCAAACGCTCCCGAGAAATGGTCCCTGAAAGACATAAAGAGGAATAAAGGTCTGAGGAACTCATACTGCAAGGATATAATAGTTGTTGATTGACATCTCTGTCCCCCCCCCCCCCCACCGTATCTGCAACAATAATCTGAACACACAACTTAATGGTATGTTTACAGCAAACCTACTGTTGGGATATATATCTTATTGTACAACAAATTTGCAGTGTTTTTCTAGTCATGTTCCACGTTGAAACAGTATCATTGGTGGCCTGTTTCTAACAATGTCACCTGCATGCCATTGTGAGGGCCACTATGGTTCCATATATGCATGTGTTCTGTTTGCTATGTGACTGCTCCAAATCTGGTGTTTTGTGTTAATGGGGATATCTATGCATGCTGGTAGAAGTAATCCTGGATTGTGTGGACTATTACTATCCACATATGTTCTATAACCATGACACAATAGCATGTTTGGAAAGCCTGTTCCCAGCAGTCCCACCTCTCCCACCTCATCTGGCCATGTTACCAGGCCAAAGCACATCTGGGAGCCACCCTGGGACCTCATTATCAGCTGGTCCTACACTACCTTCAGGTGGAACCACCTAAGGGGATGATGTTCGTTCCCCCCCTGGGAGCACACACAGACAGGATCCTGTCACCTGAAGTCACATCCAGGGTCTGGTGCATAGGGAGCTTCACAGAGACTAGGGCAATGTGCTACACCACCTTGAGGCCCTTGGTACACAATTACAGGATCCATATGCTCCTCCTGCTCAGCCTCCAGCATGGGCACCTTCAGGGCCATGAAACTGCAGTTATGACTGTCCATGGGTGGGGACCTTGGGCCCATTGTTTCCATTTGGAGGCTCATGGGCTTCCACTTTCCAAACACCACTCCCCATCCAATGTGTTTACCCACCACATGTGTTATAATATTGCCCCTGTATGCTGTCTTCAAACCCAACCTACCTCCCCAAATATACCTACTATCCTTCCCCAACATACCAGTCTCACCTTCACAAACAAGGGCAATTTGTTCCCAACATGGATTTCACACCAGACATAACTGTCAGTTTCGCACCCACTTACTACTGCATATATATATGTGTGTATAAATATGTGTGATGTTTTCTCACACATATCATACAGCACTGTCATTCAGCAACAGGGGACATGTATTTATATGAAATTTCGATCAAATGGGTTTAGGTCACATGGTCTTTCGATCAAATGAAGTAGACCCATATATATTTTATATATATATATATATATATATATATATATATATATATATATATATTTTTTTTTTATATATATATATTTTTTTATTTTATTTTATTTATTTGCAGTTGGTTTACCAGGATAGTCCATTGGGCCAAAATGAACCCGTTTTCAATGAAGTCCTGGGGAGAAAAGCTCCAAAAACAAAACAAACTAACTAGGTACATACAATAGATTACTAATGATAAATTATACAAATGTAAAAAGATACAAGCATATCATTACAAAATTCAGGAAACATTTCAAACAATACAGTCAAGTGATGATAATTTGAGGTGTTTTAGGCTGTGATAAGTAATAATGCATAAAGATCCAGAGTAGTTATTATGTAAGGAGCGTAATCTTACAAGGTACAGTCAAATACAGTCTTTGCAGATACCATGGAAAAAATTGTGGGTTATCGGGAATTAATAAGGAAAAATTGCTGGAGTAACATGAGAGGGAAAGGAAGGTGGAAATTTCCATTATTAGTTATGAGGGGTGGGAGCAAGAACATTCCCACTGGGACATTAGATGTATGTGAAGAGATTTTTTGAACATTTAATGGTTAGAAGTGGTGCGAATGGATGGTGGTAGTGAGTTCCAAAGGCGTGCTAGGTTGTAGGATAGTAAGTTTTTGCCTGGGGGACGAGTTGGTTTGTGCACTTCTAATAGGTTTTGATTGTTTGACCTTAAAACTCTATCAGGTAGGTGCATCTTAAAGGCAGAAGTCAGGGAGGGACAAAGAGAGGGGTTGAAAATGAGCTTATGGGCAAGAGTTAGCTGAGTATAGCTGAGATGATTGGGTAGTTCTAGCCAATTAAGTTTTTGGAGAGAAGAACAGTGGTGGGTGGAGGACCTGTGGCTGTTAGCGAACTTGGCGATTTTGTTGTAGCAAGAGGAAAGTTGTTTTTTTAGAGAGGACTGGAGATTAGTTAGGAGTGGTGCTCCGTAGAGGAGGGAGGGGATAAGAAATGAAGAAGAGAGAGTGATTTTAGAGGTGCTTGTAAGGTACTGATTTTGTCGGTAAAGCATACCTAGTTTTTGATGGGTTTTTTTGATATTTAGTTGTAGGTGGAAGTGGAAATTAAGCTGGTTGTCAATTTGGACACCAAGTAACTTGGTTTCTGACACCAGTTCCAGAAATGAGTTATTTTGACTAGTAATCAAGAATGTGTTTATATTGAAAGGAGTAGCTTTAGAGGGGGGTAAATACCATTAGTTTAGTTTTGGAAGCATTGAGTGCTAGGTGGTTTATTTTCATCCATTGCTCAGTGATTGAAAAGGCTTCTTGTGTAAGCTTTAGGAGCATAGGGGTAGATGTGGCAGAGCAGATAATGGTAGAATCATCTGCATATTGGATGATATTTGAGAATGGAATAGATATGTGGAAATCATTTATAAATATATTGAAAAGAAGGGGACCTAGTATGGAACCTTGGGGAACCCCTGTGGGGGTACTAAGAAAAGAGGAGGTTGCCTTTTTCCATTTTACAGCTTGGTATCTATTAGATAAGTAGCTGGAGAACCAGTTCAAAGAGGAGGGAGATAGGTTAAGTTTTGAGAGTTTAGTTAAGAGCAGGCTGTGTGAGATAGTGTCAAAGGCCTTAGAGAGGTCAAGTAGTAGGGTAGAAACAATTTGGCCAGAGTCACGTGCTTTATTTACAGTTTTAAGATAGGAGAGGAGGGCTGTCATGGTGCTATGATTTGGCCTAAATCCATGTTGTGTAGGAGTTAGAAGGTTATTATCTAAGAGATGTGGTAAGAGTTGAAGTTGGACACACTTTTCTAGAAGTTTAGAAATGGGGGACAGGATAGCAATGGGTGGGAAGTTTTTGACATTACAATTGTTGCCACCTTTATGCAGAGGTATGATAAAGGCTTGTTTCCAGATTTGGGGTACTGTACATTCTTGGATGGAGCGGTTGATTAGAATGCTTATGGGATAGGCAATTGCTTCAGCAGCTATGCTTAGAAAGTAAGAAGGGATATTATCAGGTGCGTTAGTGCATGGCTTCAATTTCTGAAGGAGTTTCTTTATAGTAGAAGTGGGTATAGGTTTTAATGAGAATAGAGCTGAGTGGGGAGAGAGAGTATTAGAGGATGGTAAGGATGATGTGGAAGTTGGAGTAGGAGAAGAGGTGGAGGATAGAGAGTTAGTAGATGGGAATGAGGAAGGAGCAGCAGTGCAGGGTGGATTGTTTGGCAGGGGAGGGTGGGGGTGTGTTAGATAATGAGGTGGAACTAGGGAATGAGGAGGTTAGTTTGCTAATAGATTCAATGAAAAAGGAGTTAAATTGAGTAGCTAAGTCTAAATCTGGGGCATTTGGGTCAGGGGTAGGGGTATGTGGTTTGCTGGGGTTAAGGAGGGTAGAGATACCTTTCCAGAATTTCTGAGGATTTGTTTTATTATTGTTTTGGAGTGTAAAGAAGTAATTTTGTCTGTCGGAGATAATAAGCTTTTTTACTTTATTTTGAAGTGTTTTGTATTCATTGTGGAGTCGAGGGGTCTTATTTTTCTGATAGAGTGCCCAGGCTTTATCTCTATGGCGCATGGTCGCTAGCATGTTTTTGGTTAGCCAGGGGGTGGAATTTGTTTTTATTCTCTTTGTCCTCAAAGGGGCTTGGGAGTCTAGTAGTTTTAGGAATGTTGAGCTGAAATGGGCAACTGCATTATCTAAGGATAATGTCTTTAGATAATTCCAGTTAATTGCTTTTAGAGAGTTTGAAAAGGTTGTTGGGTTAAAATTTTTGTGGTTATGGGTAGTAATATAATTATGGGTGCGGTATGGGATACAGGGAAGTCGGTGAGTGAAGATGGGCATATGATCACTTAGAGGGTCGGGAAGAGTACCACTATCAGAAAAGTAGTGGGGATGTGAAACTAGAATCCAATCTAGAATACTGCTACAAGAGAGGTTTTTTTGAAGGACGTGTTACAGAGTTGATTAGCTGGTAAAAATTATAGAGGTTGATGTTAAGGGAGTTAGTTGGAGACTGAATGGAGGCCCAGTTAATGTTTACATCTCCTAAGATTATGGTTTCATTGCTAATGTTATTGGAGAGCCAGGAGAGGATATCTTCAAGTGTGGAAATATTATCTCCTGGGGGGATGTAGAGGGATGCTAGACATATGTGTTTGTGCTTGTTTACTTGAAGGAGAGTGAGGAGTAATTCAGCGTTGTTAAAGTGTGGAATAGGTTTGTTGTAGGGAGTAACTAACAAGAAGGATGAATATAGGAGAACTACACCTCCGCCTTTTTTGTGGGACCTGTCTTTTCTAATGATAGAATAGTTAGGTGGAATTATTTCAGAGTCTTTTATATGGGGTTTTAACCATGTTTCTGAGATAGATAGGATGTCAGGGTTATTGTGCATGAGCCAGGCATGGAGGGTTGCGACTTTGTTGACTATACTTTGGGAGTTTAAAGAAGTAAGTAATATAGGCTTGTGTGTAGTGGTTGAGGTGGAGGGGCCTGGGTTGGGATGGATATCACCTGATAAAAGACTGGTAATCAAATGAAGGATTGGGTTAGAGAGGTAATTGAGCAGTTTAATAAAAGGATTGGGTTCTGTTGTGATGGTGAAAGGGTTTCTGGCTGCTATGGGGATAGAGTATTTCTGAGAGGTGAACAGTTTGTATGAGAAAGATAGGAGGTTTTCTATAGGATATAGATGGGGAGAAATAGAAGAGTGTGAATATGAGAGAGGGGAATTAAGATGGTTAGTTACATGATAGAATTGTGAATGGTAGGAAGTACTGGGTTGGGTGAGGTAGTGAAGATAGGAAAGTTTAAGAAGTAGTAGTAGCAAAATGGAGATGGAAGAAGGTTTTAAGAGCATGTTGAATAAGGTTGCTTAGTGATATAATGATGTAATTGTATTTTATATGTATATAAAAAATTATTTTGCAAGGATACGCTGGTAAAAGCCTGAATAGTAGTGGGGGAGAAAGAGTTAAGTAGGTTTGGAGGGGGGGGTTTGGGAGTGGGTGTTGGAGGGAGAAAGAAGATCAATTATCTGCGTGAGAACTTTTAGAATTGGAGTCTGATAGTATATTATAGAAGTGGGTGTGGTTACAAAAAGGAAATTAGGTGGTAGAGGGTGTGTCTAGGGAGTTGGAGAGTGATAGGTGCAGAGAGGAAGTGGGTGTGGTTACAAGAAGGATATAGCTAGAGGTGCTAGGGGCGGGTGGGATTTGGGGGCAGGGTAAGGGAGCGGAGTGAGCCCGAAGGGCGAACGGAGCGGGAAGACACAGGAGAAGATCGAGAGCCAATCAGTGGAGCATAGTTTGCAGGAGAGAAGTTGTAGAAGGGTAAGTAGAGGGGATCAGGATATAATAGGTAGAGTGGGCTATAAGTTATAGGAGAGAAAGTGAGAAAATGAATGTAAAGCTGAGAAAATACAAGACGTGAGTGAATTTAAATCAATAACAGTGGGGAGGGGATGCCATCTAGTGGCCAAATGCTAAAGTGCACTAAACCCACTAGGGCAGTCTATGGTCTAAAGTGGACTGAAAAGAGAAGGGAGCTAGTGTGACTCAGGGAGTTAGATGAGAGTGGGATCAGAGAGGCAGAAATAAGAGGGGTTTAGGCTGCTGGCTTTCCTGGCAGGGAGATAGCGTACTGAGATAACAAGCAGGAGATTAAAAAATACAGAAGTTTAAGTAGCAGCAGATGCACATACTTCCTTAGCTTCTTTTGGGAGACTCCTGGTTCAGCTTTCCAGAAAGGGGGTTGAGGCAGCAGAGAAGTTATATTTCTTGTGCAAAAAAAATGGATGAGTTTGATTACTTTATTTGGGTGTATATGTCCACCCAGGCGAGGTCCCAAGGGGAAATGCAGGACAAAACAATTCCTTAGTTTCTTCTAGGAGACTCCTGGTTCAGCTTTCCAGAAAGGGGGTTGAGGCAGCAGAGAAGTTATATTGCTTGAGCAAAAAATGGATGAGTAGTGAGTGAGTGAGTATCTATATATATATATATATATATATATATATATATATATATATATATATATATATATATATATAGTGCATTCAAACATCAGGTCCACACACTATAACTGTCCTTCCTCCACAGCTGCACTGTTCTGCCTTTCTACAAAACAGAAGGGTGTCATATGTGGACACAGCCTAACATTAGGGGGGGGGGGTATATATAGGGACAGATTGCAGGTAAGCCTATTACAAAGCTATGATGTTTATGCATGATACATTTCACGTTAACATGTCTTGCAGGTGGTGGGGTCTGAATCTCATGTGGCAATCATAACTTCATTACTTCCACCACCAGCTGTTTGCCACACTAATATACATGTCTTGAGGTACAGAAAACACACTATGATGGCTTACATCTTGTCATTCATTGCTGATTTGCACAGTTGACAGGTATGGCCCACTGCCCACAGGACCAGATGCTATGTTCATAGCAGTCGTTCAGCAGGACATCATTACAACAAGTCTTGATGGCACATATAAATCTTTCCACATCATCTATCAAATTATTACAGACCAAGTACTACATTCATTTACATGCATATATGTTTCACGTACCTGTTGTAGTATTGTCCTCTCTTCTAGGTAAACTTTGTGTCCCTTGTTTTATATACTTTTGTTTTGGTTTTGTTTGTAGTTTTAATTTCTCTCTGTCCACTACAGGGATTGAGCTACTTAGAATAGGTTGCAGCATGGATTTTGCACGTGATGCTCATGATCAGGTGATGGCCTTTGCACCAGTCAGTGTTCACCACTTGCTAATTGCATGCAGCCAGCTGTGTAGTACTTCCAATTACCACTGTCATGGCAACCCACTACTATAAATTACTACATCATGTAGGCATTGTACCTTTACCTTTCCTGTATGGAAGACATCCTTCCTGTGTCTAGGCAGCAGTGTTAAAGACAGCAGGTAGCAACACCTCTTATAACAGGACTTGCAGACACAGGACAACTACATATTTGTATAAGGTTCCAGACCTACAGACAGTGTGAGTATTTGTTGTTATATGCATTGAATACCTCTAGTTTTACAGGGTTTGTGTGTACATGCTAGTTTTGCATGGAATGCAGTCTGCATATCTCTCAACTCTGGGCCTATCCACATGACGGCCAGAGGATTGGCTGTTATGTTTTGTCTGTTCACCACACAGATCTTGTCTTTGATTTATCAGTGGCATTCTCTCTGTTGAGTGCTATCAGTACATGGCTACATCCATTTGGGTTTCTGACTTCATATTCCTGAGTAAGGGTATGTTGCAACCAATCCTGTAACACCAGCAACTTTTTCAGTGTATATTAGCAATATTACAAATATGGCCCTGTGTTCCAGCTTCTGTCCTCCACCTATATGCCAGGCTTTGCCCATATGTCATGCAGTAAGAGGTTGTTGAGTAGTGGCCTATCATTGTTTAATGCTGGCATTCCTGCTATCATTCCAGTGATGTTGTGGGCTCCCACACAAATTGTGGGGTATGGTCCATATATATGAGGGCTACAGCTGGACAAAACGTGTGTGAGCTTGTACAGTCCAGAGGTCAGTGTATGTAACACTGTTATATGCCCTTGTAAGTCATTCTATGAGGGAGGGGTATATGCCATTTTTAACCTAGGCTGTTACAACATGTGAGGGATATCAGTAGTAAGACACATGAAGGTATATGGCAGTACAGTTTCATACATTTCACCATGGGAACAGTGGTGGGCTAGTGCTTACTGTCTTACAGATAGTTTTGTTTGTCAGTGTGATAGTGATGTTTTAAGTTGAGCATTGTTACGTATCAGATACATTTTCATTGTGACAACTTAATTATTTTCCCCCTAAGGGTTGAGTACAGAGTGTAATTGGAGGCTGCTGAACTACATTTGTAATATATTAGTGTTGATTGATTCTTATCTTCCAGGCAAGTGATTTTCTTTACTGTTGTACTACTTGAAGGCCATGGTCTGGACAGCAACATATGTTATGCTTTCAGATTACTGTATCAAATGTTTTGTTTGAGAGTTGCATTACTCCGTTATTATGCATTTCAAACTACTATATGAAATGGCATATACAATTGAAATAGTAAACAAATAAACATTTCTATGTATGCAGACTTGTGTGTGGTGTCATATCCTTTGTCTTGTCTGTGGGTATATGTTTCATGCAATAATTGTCTTTTGTATGAAAGAATCAAACACTGGCCATTTTAAAAGGTGGCAACTGCAGGGATACTGGCTGTTCGATATGCTGTGCACCCTTTAAATATATATCTTCTTATACATATCTATAAGTAGTAATATATGTATATGT
This sequence comes from Protopterus annectens, assembly GCF_019279795.1. Classification (NCBI taxonomy): domain Eukaryota; kingdom Metazoa; phylum Chordata; order Ceratodontiformes; family Protopteridae; genus Protopterus; species Protopterus annectens. The sequence goes on from NC_056749.1 coordinate 129,493,565, forward strand.
GTATATACATATTTATATATATGTAATATATATATATATATATATATGTGTGTGTGTGTGTGTGTGTATGTATCATTGGAATATTTACTGCTTCCACATTGTACATTCCCTATGGTACACGGACTGTTCTGCATGATATGTTGTTGATATCATCCTGACATCGTACAGCTGAGATGGATTACTGTTAACTTGTTGTGGCTATGTTGTGTAGGGTCCTGAGTATGAGACTTGCAAGTGTTGGTTATTGTGTTCCAAGGCAAATCTGTTCAGCTTTGGAGGAGGGGATGATATCAGTAATTACAAGAGGTACTTATTTTGGGCCCCTTCACCTTCATTAACAGTGCCTTTGGTCATATATTTATTTTTTGTGTTTTATTTATATATATATATATATATCTATATATATATATATATATATATATATATATATATATATATATATATATATATATATATCTATATCTATCTATATCTATATCTATCTATATATATATATATATATATATATATATATATATATATATATATGTGTGTGTGTGTGTGTATGTATATATATATATATATATATATATATATATATATATATATATATCTTTATATATATATATATATATATATATATATATATATGTAAATACATTTCCCCTACTGTTGAATGACTGTGCTGGGTGATATGTTTGAGAAAACATCAGCTTTATTCACATCTGAAATGGCTTAGTGGTAAATCACTTTGGCTATAGTGTGCAGGGTCAGGGGTTTGAGACTTGCAAGGGCTGATTACTTTGCTGCTGGGCAGAACAGGGGCTGTTAGAGACAGAGTGTTTAAGGCACATTAAAGCAGTTGTAAGCGGGTTTGTGTGGGGCTAAGAGACGGTTACGTGAGCTTATCTTAACTTATGCCCACTTACGGCTACTTAAACCTGCACTCATTTCAAATAAAGAAAAGGAAAAAAAAGGAGATAGGAAAGTGGTGAAATTGGGGCAAGCAGTGGGGACAAACAAGAGGAGAAACAAGTAGGGATGTGCAGGACTGGTGTAGGAAAGGACCATAGCTCTGCATTTCTTTGGCAGCAACAGCTGCTTTCAGTGTGGGCAATTTAGAATTTGGAACCTCACACCCTACAGGGAGGTGTGTGGGCACCATACAATACAGATGGCTGGTAGGGTTAGATTGTGAGATGGGTACATGTCTCTGGGGAAATGGAGAGCTATGTATGGAAAGTGATTTTTTTTTGTGGGACAGATGCTCTTTTTTTAAAGTGAGAGTAGGATGTTAGGGAAGGATTATTGTTAAGTGTCGCGAGAGATGTTTGACAGGAGAGGTTGCATTTGCAGACAGACATGACAGCAGACAGGAGTGGTGTATGACACATGGAGGGATAAACACCTTGACTGGGAGATTGGTTGGGAATCCGAGGCTCATGAGCCCCCCAGATGGTAGTAGTGGCACTGATGTCCCCACTCTATAGCAGTCACCACTGTTCCTTAACAGCCCCGAAGTTGGCTGTGCTGGAGGCTGGGCTAGAGGGGCCACCTGCCCTTCTAGCTGCGACAGCCTGCCCTCCACCGGTCATCGTCTGGAGGACACTGCGCACCACACCACAGACCTCATCCCGGGTGACAACATCCTCACTGCGCCAATTGCAGGGGGGGGTGAGCCCCATCCTCTACAGCAGTTCCACCTGAAGGTGGTGCAGGACCAGCAAATGAGGGAGGTCTGGGTTGGTTCCCAGACGTGCTGGGACCTGGTGCCTCGGCCAACTGGGGGTGGGAGAGGCGAATCCGCTGTGATCTGCCTTCCCATATGTGCAGTGTGTGGAAATTAACAATGAATATTAGTTAGTCATGCACAACACATTATAACATTAGTCAAAATAGCACGCATGGATATACCCATTTACCCTAAAAACACTGCAATTATAACAGTGCCAAAGGAAACAGAACCCATGCATATATGGGATGGCATTCAGGGTTGCAACAGCATGCCAGTTAGTGGTATGTCAGGCAGGCAGTAACATGATTACTCAACAGGGAATATTAGTATGCACACAGTTTAAACAATGATAAACCAAATGGAACAACGGTCCCAACAGTAGAGGTTTGTTTAGGAACATACCCATGTTGGTTTCAGTGTGATGGTTGGATCAGTTGAGTGGTGGGGGGAGGGAACAGATTCAGTTGACAACTGCTATCAAGTATATTTATCAGTACACTACTGTTCAGTACTCTACATTCTGACCGCACTTACACTCTGCCTGGGCCATGGGGCTGCTACTGCACACCAGCAGCTGTTGATATCAACAGAGCAATTTTACCCTTATTTTAGTAATACACATCATACCTGTTTCTATACCAATTTTTTTACCTGTGGGCATGTGCAGATGAACTGTGTGCACATTACATTGCTGTTTCTACACATATTTCAGATTCTCATATTAGTCGCAGGCCCTGGAGTGTGTGTTGTGCCTTTCACATACATCTACTGTGGCATTCTCTGTGTGCAGGTTTCTTGGCAACTGGGGAAACTATCTGTGACAGCGTGACACTTGAGGGGTCTGGGCCAGACTGCAGAGTGTGGATGTCTAGCTTGCATCTCTTTGTAGGACTGGTGCTGGTCAACATAGCAATTGTACATGTTTCTTAGTTATACACATCAAGCTAGTATCTATGTCAGATTTCTTTACCTGTGTGCCCTGTATGTAAAATGTATGTGTTGCAGTGCATTATTTTTTCTATTCATATTGCAATTTACAACTGTAGAACTAGACTGAGATGTTAGTAGCGGTCCCTGGATTCGAACCGTGGTGTGTGTGCAAAATTGAACTACAGGCCTAGTCCTTATCAGACTGAGCTACTGGGGAGGTGGTGTGTGTTGCTTGTGACATTTCTATCTAGTACATACTTTTGTGCACAGTACTTTTATTATGACATGTTGCATTATTTGTCTCCTACTTTCAGTACAAATTATGCATACGCAACAGACATTGGTGTCACTGTTTGTGAAACGTGCACATTAGCTGGATTGTACATTTGACTGTTTTACAACTACATACTGCAATTTAGATTCCTGAGTACTCAGTATAGGTTTTAAGTCTGCATCTGTTAGCCTTATACATTTTTCAGTACATTCACAACTACATACAGCTGAAATTGAAAGGTTAACACAGGACAATGCTGGCAGACAAACAAGTAAAACACATTCTGATGGAAATAGGTGCTGTTGCTTTTTTCAGTTATTTGCCATGCCCATTCTAAAGTATGTAGACACGCAGTGCTAAATCGGTTCATCTCAGTTAATGCATTTTTCAGGGCATGCACATTTCTATTTTTCAGGTACAAGTGAGATGACACACACCAGTGTTTGGGATCACCTGTATTAGTTTTGACATACATATCTGTGTACAACTCAGAAATCCACAATTATTATTCCTGCATGATCTGCACAGGGGAATGCTTTTCATTTCTGTTACAGCAGCCCTGACATGGCACTTTCTTGGCAGCTTCACTCAGACACACTCGTACATATTCTACTATTCCTCTCCTGCAATATTATACCTTGTTTGTTACTGATATCTGTATTACACAGCAGCTGGAAATACTCCATTGTAACACCAGCAGCCTGACAGACATTTATTCGGGATTTTTACAGCACAATTATATATACAGGCGGTACTACCATTACTATAATTTTGATTTCTTACTGCTAATAGTAGGGGATATTCTGTACTCACCATACTGCCGACGCAGCTGGGCCAGTCACTGGGCAGGATCCTCAGCATTCTGGGACCTCTCCGCAGCAGCTGTGTGGGGAGACATTACAGATTATTCACACCCTCACAGTCGCAAGTTGAACTTTTTCCATACTTAGAGATACATAAGACTGCATACTTACAGACAGTTGGGACATCCTGCACTCAGGCTTTTTGGATCCACTGGTCCAAGAGTGCACCCCTGCTCCGGTTCAGGTCATTATGGTGGTGATGTACTTGCTCACCAGTCCGGGTTATGCCAGTGGCACTGGTGAGATCATGTCCAAGCTAGTCCCAGGCCTCCACTTTGTACTGCGAGCCCTTGTACTGGTCCTGTAGCACCCTGCCATCATGGTTTTTAACTAGAAGCCCAACCATGACCTGGACTCCTGGATGCCCAAATGTTGGGCTCTGAAGTAAACACCTTCACCAACGCCAGATATTTTGATCCTGCTGTGAGCAATCCCAAATGGTTATTGCTTTATTCCTGCCTGTGTGGTTTAAATAGGACAGTTTTTCTGCACTTTTTTTTGATTGACCGGTTTTAATATGCTGCACTATGCTTAGCTCTGCGCACATCTGCATAGCAATGCTTACACCAGCTAAGCAGAGCTGAAAGCAGGTAAGCAATGCTTACACTAGCAAAGCATTGCTTAAATCTGTTTTTTTTTTCATTACATTTATCAATTATTTTTTACATTTGTATTTTACATATTCCCACCCCTACTGTGCTATACGCGAGCCATATGATTGACATCTATCATTCAAATTTCTTAAAAGTTTATTAAATAATTTGGCAGAGGGAGGATTCGAACCAAGCATGTTCTATATGCATGGCAGTACGGGTCTATATTATAACAATGAATGATCAAATGATCGAACGTTGTTATAGTGAACTCTAAAGTTCGAATTCACAAAACATCGAACAACCAGAACAGCGATTTTTTTTCCCCAGGGAAAAGAATTGCTGTTCCCAAAAAAAAAAAAAAAAAAAAAAAAAAAAAAAAAAAGACATTAAAACATTGTATAAAGCACCCCCCCAAGTGGGGGGGAATATGCCCCATACACCCCCGTACTTAAATATATGAACTCAGAGATCGCACTACAGTGCCGAAAATGGCAAAGTGACGAAAACAGCCAAGCGACTTCTTTCGCAGGGAAGGAATTTGCTTATATGCCACCTTGTCATTTTGCCTTTTCGACATTTCAAGTTCGACCAAGACGCATTTGACAAAATGTGTCTTCGGTCGTCTGATAGGAAACCTGCAGTACCATTACGCTACAGCAGCTTGATAACGTTTTCTATCAGAGTAGCACTTGTCTATCATTTTCAGGATTTCATCCAGGCTAAGCATAGCGACGTGCCGTGCAAACAAGCTGCGCACCGCTTAAACATCGTATTTATTTGATGAAAAAAAACTTACATTTTTTTTAATTTCTATTCTCCTTTCCTCTTGCCCTACTGCTTCCATGCATGTAGGGCAAGAGTGCATACATTTTGGGGGTGTGCACTTGAAGGCTGCTGCCTTTTAGGTGTTTGTGTTTTTTTTTTCTTTTTCAATGTCTGCAGACACTGAAATGCTAGCTACTTACATTTCAGTGTCTGCAGACATCGTTTACTATATAATATTAGACCGAGGCTCTAAAGTTATATGAATTGACACTCATCTGTGTCAGAAAGTGCCATACGACACTTTCTGAGCGAAGGGGATGTGTTACATGTGCAGACACTGCTGACACATGCCCCCTGCACTCACTCCTGGTTCATGTCCATTTAGATTAGATAGCAGCGCACCTTCATGAGTATGCAAGGTGCTCTGCTGTTCTAAACAGACATGAACCAGTCCGTGCAAGAATAGCCTTATTCTTGCACAGAGCTTCATGAATCCTGGGGAATATTTATACCCCTAGTATTTTTTTTTCTTTTGAGTACACATCATCATCTGTATAAAAGTCCTTCTCTTATATGCCCATTCTCTATTTTTCTATGTCTTATAACTTCTCTTATAGGTTCATATGTTCATACTAGGCTATCTGCCCTAGGGGATTTATAAGCCTAGCCAGAATGTGTTTGGCTTTCGCCACCCATTTTAAATTTATTTTGCTATGCCCTTTTTCGAGGTTAGTATACTGTGCCTCTGTCTAACAGTGACACATAAGTGATACCCGGGGTAAACCTACAATCTCCCATCCACTCATCAAGATTCCTCTTGAAGAGAGTCAATGAGGGCTCTGCCTAACCTGGACTGGGATTTTATTCCAGAGTGAAGGGAGCCTCTGGGTTATGAATCTGTCCCTCCAGCATATCCTATTTATTTCATTGCTGAGGTTCAAGTCTCTCGAGTGCGTAGCTCGATGGGATTTGGATTTTCTGAGGTGCAGCATGTCCATTAATTCCGGGTTGGACATGGTTATTGTTTGTATAGCTTATTGTTTCCCTTTTCCTGTCTCAGATTGCAGTTAAAACCTCCAACAATAAATATTAGCATAGTTAATATGACAACATTTTTAAGTTCCTCAGACACCTTTTTATGCTCTCTTATATTAGTGTATGCATAAACTAGAATTATCCTTACACTTCTTTCCTTTTTTCTTATGTCACCTACCACTAGTCTTCCAGGAACAACTACCATCACATCTAGTATCTTTATTTTTTCCCCTTAAAAATCCTATTCCTGAATACATATTGCTCCTTACTAATCACAGAATCTTCTTAACATATATGGCCTCAATTATGTATTTTTTTTCTTTTTTTTTTTGCACATCTCATAAATATAAAATATATAATTTCCATACTTGTTTTGTACCACAGAGTCATTACCACACCTCTAATATAATTTCAAATACAGTTTACATTTAGTGTTAATATTCCTATGTCATCTTTCCCAGTATTTTGCATCTTTATTTCCATGTATCTTTTCCTTCTCTGTACCTGTGATGCCCCACCACTGGCCCAGCAATCAAGGAGCCTCAATCCTCACCACTGTCAACATTGGGGGACATACACACTGGGATTATGACAAGTATACACACAGTCAAGTGCAATTTCCCTTAAGAGCACACGGAGACCACCATCAGTCTGGGGCTGGTTTCTCCCTCTTTCTCCAAATCCCTAGTGGCACAGGTATAAGGCTGAGATCTCAGCTGAGTGGCCAAGCCAAGACCTCCAGCACCCTCTTTCCAACCAGTGCTTTGTGTCCTTGCCCAGGTAGCTGACACACACAGACTTTGAGGTTTGATTTATACACACGCATACACTCCTGGGAAAGGCTGGCACAGGTTTACTAGCTATACCCCCTTCTGCCAAGACTATAAGGTAGTTTTCACTGCCACCAGCCACAACTTATCAGTGACTTTAAGGCTGTTAGCAAAGGGTGTCCAATCTTACTCTGTAATATTACTATTATTCCAAATAGTAGTTTGACGAAGAACAAGACTAGAGTAGCCCTCATGGTGTCACCAAATAGATATGCAAGTACTCTAAGAGCTTAATATATGTCTCACAAATATCAGCCACAATGATAAGGTTAAAAACATTTAATAATGAATAATAAAAGAACAAGAACATACTCGGTAAATCCTCACACTAACATCAGAGTTCAAAATCACAGGAAATATTTAAAACAACATTGCAGGACAATCTTAAATAAATAAAGAAAACATCTAAGCTATACTTCACTATATTCCTAACTGTATCTAAGAGAAATTACTGTACCTTAGACTGACTTACTCATAGCAAGGCAAGGCTGATGTGATGAGTGGGTTTGCCAGCTGATGTCAGGTCAAAGACAAAATACAAAGATGCTCAGTCTGTCTCTCAGAAAGGTCCTACATTAATATTTCAGATATTGCTGCTGGGGTAGCTGGCAGCATGACATCACTTCTTGTCATCTGACTGTCAATTCCCAGTGTCACAACCATTGATTTTAGCATCTACCTGCGAAAGCACACAGACCTTAGATCTTTTGGCAAATGTAAGTCGTAAAATAAGTTGCATTCCTCCACATTTAAAGACCATGCAAAAAACTTCTAATTACAGACATTATATCTCCTGTTGCACTGAAACTGAAAGATAACATCTTTTTTATGACATGGTTATAAAATAATTTAATTGCAACTATTTTTTCTGAAGTTTAGCAAGTTAGCCTTCTATGTGCCACTGTTAGAACATATACATTTACACAGTTACAATTGTTTGTATACATTTCTGTTCTTTTCCAGTAGGGTGCACTGTGGATACATTTTTAAGCTGAGTACTCCACAACATATCTATTCAGCACACGTCTGTGTAAACCATCTTATATGATGTACAGTTCTAATACATTCGTAACACAAGCATATGAATCATGTTGATATTCACAAATGACACATAACCATTTACAAAATTCCAGACAGCTGTGCTGGCAGTATCTCCCTCTGTCACGCATCTGCATAAATCATATTAATATTCACAAATGACATATAATTATTTACAAAATTCCAGATAGCTAGGCTGACAAAATTTCCTTTTGTGACAATATCCACCACCCCAAATGATTTATTATTATTTTCTTCATGTTCTACTCCTGTCTCAAATTCTCCCCCTTCCTCTTCTTCACATCCTAGTGCTGCATTTCTGTTTAATCTTGTGTTCTGGTACTTTCTATTTGCAAACCATTTTCAACCTTATTCCTATCATTCTTCTCCATATTAGTTATGTTTTCTTCTTCAGACATCTCCCGACAGTACTTTCTCCATCTATACACTCAGTTATCTTATCGTTGTGAATATGGACTGGAATAATATCAATTGCCCCTCTCCCTCCCTATCCATTAACCTCTATAACTTCACTCAAATAATCCTCTCCACCACTCGACCTAACAAAATAAACCTTCCCGGATCCACTATAGCTTGGATCCTAGTCTCAAATCCAAATAAAATAACCAATTCTGGCACACTTCCTGATACCTTTAGCGACCACCTCCCAGCCTTCATGCATCGCTCAACTAGTTCCTCCCCACACCAGCATCAATACATTCAAACTCGTAACCTCAGTAGCTTCAACCCAACTACTTTCTCAAATATTTTCAAACAAATGAATTGGCAAATTCTGAACATCCTTCCTCTTGACAAGGCTATAGAATACTTCAGCTCTGTCTTCCTTGATGCTTTAAACTCACTAGCCCCACTAAGAAACAAAAGGAAAAAACTAAAACTGCTCCTTGGCTATCCAAAGAGACAAAACACATTATACACCACAGAGACAAACTATGGAAGCTTTACCAAAACAATAAACTGGCTAATACCTTGCTCCAATATAAACAGCTCTGCAACCATGCAAAATGACTAATCACCAAAGGCAAAAAATCCTACTATGTCATACTTCAGTCCAATAACAATAAAAACCCCAGAAAATTCTGGAACTCAATAAACTCACTCCTCATTCCAGGCTCCAAGAATAATCCCTGTCCTGACCCAAGTAAATCTGACCTTGAACTAGGCTCTGAATTTAACTCATTTTTCATAGAAACTATTACTACCCTCACCAAGACATTTCCCAATAATAACCTAACTGCTCTACACTCTCCCCCTTCTAACTCACCTCATCTGTTTGAACTCAAACCCATCTCCACTAACTTTCTAAAAAAACTTTTATTCAAACTTAAACCTTGCTCTAACACTCCCGACAATATTCCCTCTTCCTTCCTAAAATGTGCTGCTGATGGCATTGCTCTCCCAATCAGCATCATTATCAACTGATCCATAAAAGAATCATACATCCCCAAACTCTGTTGCTCAGCTTATATTCTTCCTCTTTATAAAGGAGGCAAAAATACCAGCATCTCAAACTTTCTCCCCATTGCTTTGCTCTCACCAACCTCCAAAATCCCAGAAAAATACCTCCACCTCCAACTTATGCTTTTCCGGACCCAAAACAATCTTCTCACTCCCTCCCAGCATGGCTTCCATCCAGGTCATAGCACAGTAACTGCTCTACTCTCCTAGAAATTGTCAATCAAGCCCAAGATTCAGGACACTTAGTTTCTACTGTTTTACTCGATCTATCTAAAGCCTTTGATACTTTTTCCCACAAGCACCTTCTCTGCCATCTCCCAAACCTTAATCTCTCACATAATGCTTTATCCTGGTTCTCCAGCTATCTATCAGACAGATCACAGGCAGTCAAATGGAAGAACTGCATCTCTTCCTTCCTACCTACCTACCCCAACTGCCGTACCACAGGAATCTATCATTGGGCCAATGCTTTTTAACATCTTTATCAATAACTTTCACACTGCTATTCCTGATGCTAAAATCATTAGATACACAGACGATTCAACCTTAGTGTGCTCTGCCTCAAACCTCTCTGAATTGCTGACTAAATCGCAACTACTTTCTCAACAACTGAAAACTGGATACGCCAAAACCACCTCTCTCTCAATGCAAATAAATCAAAGATTCTACTATTCCCTCCCACAAATGCCTTCTCCTATGATAAAAACTTCAAAGTCTGTAATCAAACCAACTCACCCATAGAAGTGGACCCTCTGCCAACCTACTTGGCATTACTGTAGATGAACACCTCAAGTTTGATATTCATATTCAACAAAATATTAAGAAAACACACCAAAAGCTATGTATGCTGTATAGGAATAATCACTTTCTCTCCAACTCTACCAGGCAAACTCTGGCCTTGACTTATTTTCTTCTTTCCTTATTATATGGAACCCCTGTCCTAACCAACCAGTCCTCCTCTATCACCTCTAAAATACAAAACTGCTACAACAAAATCTCTAAATTTGCCTCTAAATCTAAAAATACCACCCATCACTGCCTAACCCTGCAATCCCTGAATTGGCTTGAACTCCCAAACTACCTAGACTAGAATAAAACAACTTTAAGACTATTTCAAAATGGAGAAGTGTAGTGTTATCCAATGTGCTATGGTTTTACATATATTCTGTCCGCATACTTTCTTCCATTACTTAATAGTGGTTTGTCTCATTCTAAACCCTCCTTAATGCATTTCTTAGACAACTGTTGCATATGGAGCATAGTTTCATAGGTGGCAACTAGGCTATTGGCCCCAGAACTATTTTAAGCCTATCCAAACATATTCCAAATTTACCAAAATATTGCTGACGTTTCAATACCAGAAGGAATTTTATGGTTACAATATAGGGTTGGAGATATCAAGCATTCGCAGGCTGTATCGTTTACGGACATATGTGCCAAACCAGGGGTAAGTTTGTGATTCTCCATGCATTGCTCCAAGTTGCATTTGAATAGGGTTAGGGATGAACTTTGGATGGAAAGCCTGTTCCAAAGGAGGAGTAATCTGGTTAGCCAGAGGCCCTTGACATTTGCCTTGACTTCTGAGAAGTAGATGATAAAAAGAAGAGGCCCCAGCACTGATCCCTGTGGGACTCTGCTAGTGACTGGCCTCTTAGTATATGTGGAATCCCCTATCCTATCTTCTTGTGTCTTATCAGCCAGTGTTGGTCTCCTACTGCATCAGTCATAAACTGACCGTAGGAAACGAACATCCCTGCCTGACCCATAGAAGGGCATGTGTTAGTTGCTATGTTTCGTTTACTTGTGCAGGCCTTCTTTTGAGTCCTATGAATTCCTGAAACTGACAACTTCTAAGTGATAGAAATCTAGCAGTGTTCCAACAAGCAGCAAAACTCAAAATCTTTGAGCAGTTTGTTGTTGTTTCTTTAGATTTCAGCATTATCTGACAAATGGCTTGAACAAAATAGTAGTAACTTATGTCACTGAAATGAATGTACTTAATTCTAAAATAAAGTATTAATATATACGTCCACATGACTATTATGCTGCTCACAAGAAACACAAGGAGTTTTCCCTTTCAGCCTCTGTGTTTGGTGTGGGAGTGCATAATGTATGTTTCCAAAGGGCGTTTAATTATAGCAACACTAGATAAGCAGGTTTGTTAAGCAGTCAGTTTCATTCTTTTGGAGAACATTGACTTCCTTTTTTATCTCATTTAATAATGTATCTCAGTTTAGATCATGTTTTGAGGATCACATTGGCCCTTTTTTTTACTAGCATATCACTAGTAGGCCAGACATCAGTGTAAAAGGAAGGTAGAAGCATCCTGCTTCTGAAGTTTAAATATACCAAGCCTTCCATTTATAAATGCCCTCTGGGCAATTATATATGAAAATCGACACAGCTGCTGTTCAGCAATATTTTTTTCTTTAAATTGCTTGGTATTTTACAGTCATTTAGTGTTGAGCTGTACATAACTTACAGTTCAAGTCGTCTACACAGAATGTGTAGGAGGAATGTTACAAAAATTCAATTTGCTCTTAAAAATAAATGAGAAAAATGAACCATTTTACAGTAAGATCATACAGGGATACATTTTGGTTCATGAAATGAATTCAGCTTTATTAGAAATTCTTCTCCAGATGAAAGGATCCTATACAGCCTTGAAGAAAGGCATCCTTTCCTTTTCACACTTGTTTACAAAATGCAACTATACTAATACAGTACAAAGAAATGTCTTTGTTTAACATGCATTTCAATGTTACTTTCTTTTTTTTCAGACACATGCTGCTATCCACAATATATAATTACTGTCTTCTAAATACAACTGTCATTTAGTGAGTTCTGTTAACAATAGCAGGCACGCAATTGTCTTTTCAAGCAGAAGTGATGTAGGCTTCCCTTTTAACCTGGAAAGTATTTTAACTGTTTCATCTTATAATTAGATGTGTATTTGCTCGGTATGTTTTTAGAGAATTAAATACAATAATTTTCTATATAAAATTCTGTGCTATTAATCTTTTACTGCTTAAAAATCAGTAAGAAATGAAGCATATATCAAACCTCCAGTGTTGTGGAATTAATACTGTGTGTTCAGTCTTTCTACAGACATATCTACATATGTATAGGTGTTCTAAAATTTATCGAAGCACCCAAATATCGATAATCACAATTTCATCCAGAAAACGTTGACTTTGCAAATGCCGACACACTGTTGCAAAGTAGAAAATCAAGAAATAAAATAACATTTTTGCAGAGGGGTGCTAGCCCTCCTGCACCCCCTTCACTGCTAATTATATATACTAACTTCAAGATCACACAATATCGGGATCACACAAGGGGTTTGTACCTGGTGCCCCAACCTAGTACCACAGAGAACTTAATATTAATAATGACTGTAGATAGTTCCTATCCAGGAAAATGTCCACTATCTTATCGACTTTTACCAGGAAACTTTGTAATTATTTTAATTAATGCCTTCAGTTTGTGAATGGATAAAGGTTAACATGATTATTCGAAAATTATATTTATACGGACTTATATGTGATAATATTGTTCAGATGAACCCCCATACTGGTTTTGGGGACAAAAGTGCTGAACCTTTACTTTGATATTTAATAAATAAATATTTTATCAGCATTCAGTTGTTCCTGTTTTGAAGAAATCTGAAGAATTTGTGATCCAGCAGTTCTGTTTTCAAGGTATACACTACGTGAGCCTGAATTGTTTCTTTCTAAGTTTAGCTACTCATTTCAGTTTTGATGTTCTTAATATATATAAAGGGTGATGCATTGGTGCAGCGGTTAGCATTGTCACCTCACAGCAAGGGGTTCTCCGGTTCAATACTTGGCTGGGATGCCTTCTGTGTGAAGTCTGCATGTCCTCCCTGTGTTCGCGTGAGTTTTCTCTTGGTGCTCTTGTTTCCTCCCACATTCCAAAGACATGCATCTGGAGCATTTCTCTCCAGGCCTCCACTGAAAATGGGCACTGCCCCAGTTGGACTTTCCCAGTAAACAAATGTTAAATAAATAAATATTACTCTCATACATGTGCGCACACACACATGCATAATGTATATTTCTCTCTGTCCTAAAGGTCTGATGCTAAGTGACTTAAAATCTGGGAAAATAAAACCATTTCCATGGGTAATGTAGGACACTGGTGGCTGTTAATGCAGCATGACAAGGAAGTGAGGAACACTTATTTTCAGATAATATGTACATGTAGTAAATAAAAATGATCCTTTGTAAAACAGGATAGTTTGGATGCAAAGCAAAAACATCAGAAGCTTCCTTCCAGAGACACTTAAACTAGACACTCACTTATATTTATTACTACACTGTTAGAACTGCAAACCTTAGCATCATTTCTTTCTGGTAGTTTAGTGCAGCTAATTAAGGCTAATATGAGTACCACCTCTGGTATCCCCTGAAAAGAGGCCATTTGTCTAAGTGGTGTTAACCCAGTCAACAAACTTTAAATAACTAAATGAGTTGCTAGTAAGCATTTTGGTTTGTTTGTCTTCACAGAGTGTGTTACACTCTGTAAGTCACTCTCTCAGACAGTGATACTGTGTAAGTCACTCACTCAGACAGTGATCATGGTCCTTCACTGAAAATGAGTCTCTAATCATTTAATGAAGTATATATAATTTAAGAAATGTATCCATTTTATGTATTTGGAACCATGGTTAATACTTTTAGCAAGCTGTTTTAACATTTCCATCAATTCCTTGATCAGCCATTCAATCACCAAATTAAACAAGGATTTGTTTAATTCCAAAAGAATCACAGGGATTTTAAACAAATACTTAATGCCTGCCATTAAGGCTATAACTCGCCGTGACCAAATCACAAGCAAAAAGATACAGAAAGCAGTAGTCAGACAGTGCTACCAGCAACAATCTGCTCACCAGTCCACAGGACATCAAAGACAAATGAAAAGCGTAATTCTAGCAGCTTCTGAAGGAAGAAAACTCCAAAGAAGCTGTAGTGACCGATAGACTGTGATGAAAGAAGAGGAGATTATCCTAGAAGAAGTAAAAGCAGCACTATGCGAAATAAATTCAGGGGAAAGCACTAGACTCAGAGATGAAGTTACAACCAAAACACAAAAGGCGGGGGTGTATCCATAATCATCAAGGATACCCACACCTCCAGGTTAGTGGCACAGCACAATGCCTTAGAGATCATCCATGTGCAACTAACGACGGGCAAAACTGTAATTCAAATTGTAGCTTGCTACAGATCACCCACCATGACCCAGGACCCCAATTACCCATTTCTGGAGATACTGGAAAATATGAAGGTCCTACCAAACGCCCTAATATTGGGGGATTTCAATTACCCAAACATTAACTGGGAGAACTACTCAAGTACTAACTCCCTTGCCCAACGCTTCCTAGAATTTATAAACTTGAACGCCCTGGATCAACTGGTCAACACCCCCACCAGAGGTGACAACATATTGGACCTGGTCATCACCAACATGGGCGACCGGTGTTCTACACCGGAGGTCAACCCCTCGCTGGTTAGATCAGACCATAGACTAATCACTCTGGATATCCACATTCCGCCCCCAGTCAAGGAAACCATTGTGAAAAACCTTTCAAAAGCAAACTTCACGTTACTTAAGACTGAGGTGGAAAGGTTCACAGCCCCCATGCTAAAGGACATTGCTGTCCAAGCTGCTGAATCCCTTACAAAGGTACTCTGTGAGCACCTGCAAGAATGCATGGATCATGCTATCTCAAGCAAAATTAAGACTCACTCCACCAAGAAAAGGAAGCCAGTCTGGTAGACCCCTGCCATAAACAAACTATACAACAGGAGGAGGAAACTAGTACAGAAAAGAGTAAAATCCCAAGAAGGGAAGACATCCCTGATCAGTATCAGCAAGAAACTACGATCCCTTATAAAATCACCCAAGGCTAGCTTCGAAAGAAAAATTGACAAGAACTCCAAAGATAACCACAAAGCGTTCTTTAGCTATGTCAAGAACCTAAGTGGAAACTCTCAGATCTGCTCTGAGTTGGTGCAGAATGGCACAAAATACACTGAACCAATTGATATTGCCAACATTCCGGCAGACAGGTTTAGTGCAAACTTCACCCCCCTCTCACCCCCAAAAGGGCCCATAACTATACCAGAAGAATGTAGAGCCCCAGCAATCACTGACACACAGGTTAAAACAGCCCTATCCAAAGCCAAAAATACAGCTTCAATGGGACTGGACGGAGTCCCAGGCTGTGTCTTACATGAGCTCCAAAATAAACTAACCCCTCACCTGAACACACTGTTCAAACTCAGCCTCTCTACAGGCTACATACCCATAGAGTGGCGCACAGCTACAGTTATCCCACTCCACAAAGGTGGAGCCACAATGGCCCCTGGGAACTATCACCCTATAAGCCTGACTAGCCTGGTCTGCAAGGTTATGGAGCGCATCATCATGGAACTCATTAACAGAGACATTGGGAACCTCCAGACATTGGACCCTACCCAGTCTGGCTTTGTTAAGGGCAGAACATGCCTCCTAAACCTGGTGGACTTCTTTGAAACAGTTACCAAGGCTTTAGGTGAGGGAAAGGAGGTCCACGCAGCCTACTTAGACCTTGCAAAGGCTTTCGACACCATTCCCCATTCTGGTATTATAGACAAGCTCACCAGCCTGAAAATAAACCCCTACATCATGAGATGGGTTGCCAATTGGCTCAGAGATAGAACCCACGCGGTGAGAGTTGCAAGCTCTAGGTCTGACTCTAAACTGGTTACAGGTGGCGTCCCCCAGGGCTCAGTCTTGGGACCCCTCCTGTTTGGTATATACTTCTCAGAGGTACAGGCAAGCAGAGGAGGACTATGACTGACCAAGTTCGCAGACGACTGCAAACTGGGGGCTATAATTGACTCTCTGGCTGATACAGACATCCTCCAGAAGGGTCTCACTGAGATGGATACCTGATGTCAAAATCATGGCCTCAAACTAAATGCCAGAAAGTGCATAGTCATCCCCTTTGGAAAAAACAAAGTACCCGCGAACTAGTCCCCTAAATACAGAAAATGTAATAAGGGATCTGGGGACCCAAGTAGATAGTAATCTCTCCTTTGATAATCATATTGCCAAGGTGGTTAGAAAATCCTTCTATGTGGCCCACCTAATCACAAAAGGGTTCGCATCTAGAGCAAAGGAGGTTATTGTGCCCCTCTTCTCATCACTCATCAGACCCATCATAGAGTACAACGCCCCATTTGGGATGTACCTTACAAGACATCTGCAACAGCTGGAAAGACCACAGAAGTACCTCACCAAGAGGATTACTGGCCTCAAACAGATGCCCTATGCAGCCCAGCTGAAGAAACTCCAGTTGTACTCGGTTGCATACCACTTACTCAGAGGTGATCTCTGCCCGACATATAAGGCCATGTCCAACCCAGAATTGATGGACATGCTCCACCTAAAAAAAAAGCAAATCCAAGAGCCACATGCTCTAGGGATCTAAACTTCACCACAATGATAAATAGGACGTGCTGATGGGATAGATTCCTTTCCCAGAGACTCTCCATGCTTTGGAACAGGATTCCAATCTACATTAGGCAGAGCCCCTCACTAACACTCTTCAAGAGAAACCATGACGAATGGATGGGAAACAGAAAATTTACCCCGGAGATCACTGCAGTGGCTCTGCTGGACATAGGCACAGGGAACTAATGGCTCTGCTGGACAGAGGCACAGGAAACTAATCTAAGGGAGCGGCGAAAGCCACTACATTCTGGCTAGGCTTATAGATGCCCTCGGGCAGATAGCCTAGTACTTACCTATGAACAGATATATTCCAGATGTTGGTAGAATTAGGGGCGAAATAGCCCCTGAAGGTACTCATACTGTTATGGAGAGAGAGGTGCATTCCAGATGAATGGAGAATAACCATTTTAGTACCAGTGTACAAGAACATAGGGGGCATGCATAGCTGTGAGCAGTCCAGAGGTATCAGACTTCTGTCACACTGCATGAAAGTTCTGGAAAGTGTGATTGATAAACATTCAGTGTAGTAGAAAGTAAATGGGAGACTAGCAGATCGGATGCAGCACAACTAACTGGATGTTTGTGGTGAGACAAATAGCGGAGAAGAAGCTGGAGATGATGAAAGAGTATTCCTAGACTTGGAGAAAGCATACAACATGGTCCCAGGAAAGCTGATGTTCTTTTTGACCTTCTCTGCAACTAGAGCTACTTTGACTTCTGTTCTGATGTCATCATTTCTTCATCCATCTCAGGCACTCCATCTCCATCATCTGTAGATTCCTCAACAAGTGTATCTTCACTGCCCAGACTTTTGTGCCACACATAAGTACATGCCAGTGTACTGTTTTGTGTACATTACTATTCAGCTTCTTTGGCATTCTGCGGTCGCAGATACTCTGTTTTACTTGTCTGCAGCCCCTCTAATTCTAGTTTTGACCACCTGATATCTTCTCCTCAGCTATATCTCCCAAATACTTGAAGCTGTTATCCTGTTCCACTACTTTCCTCTTCATTCTCAGTTTTCATCTTTTTGTGATTCTCCCATTTGCTGCCATTGCAGCTGTGTTTTCTGTATTCGGTTTCATCCCATATACCTTCAGTCTTACCTTTCATTGAGTTACAATTACTAATTAGCAAACAGGTCAGAGGACAGTCCAGCGAGGATGCTGTATGCAGATGATGCGTCATTACAATCAGACTCTAAAGTGGAACTTCAGAAAATTGTAATTCAGTGGAAGGTAAGACTGAAGGTATATGGGATGAAACCAAATACAACTCTAAGGGTTGTTTGGATGCGACCAAGCCTAACACTTGATAAGACAGAACAAGTGCTGAACAAAGCAGCCATGAGTGGCAGGACATGCATGTACATGTTGGGAATGTTGGCATGAATGATCGGGACTGAGAGGCAGGGATAAGGGTGGTGGCAGTCAAATACAAGGAGCTGAGGTTCAGGAAGCATTCTCAGGGGGTACTAACTATATCAGTGGGTATTGCTTTGGACATGAATGGAGCATTGAGAACATAGCATGACTAGGAGTGCATACATGGCAGAGAGGCGAGTTATATGCCACGGGAGAGCAACATCATAGCCAGAAGGTATTGCAGTGTTAAGAAGTAGCTAAGAAAGGTATATCCAAATGGATATACTTTAAAAATGAGGTGAAAGGAAGTTAACAATAAAGGTAAAATGATAGCAGCAGAAGAAAATAACAGCAATAAGATGTGCAACAGATTGCTGAGGAGGAACGGCTGGAAATTCATCTTATCCTGTAAATGTGGTTAATAATGGAACATGTGCAGCACTTCTGGTTTACAGAGCATGTTGATAGTGTCAGAATATTCTGGGTAAATGAGACAGTAGCCCCATGATTCTGCATATTCAGAAAAATGTAGTGTGAGGTGCAATGAATTTGTCTGTATGAATAAAGAAATTAAGAATGAAGTATAAATGAGGTAGTAGGTGTGTATAGGAGATAACACCTAGATAAAAGGAAAGGGAAAGAGCAAAACAGAATGGGCTAACACTTGGGTTAAAAGAGGAAAGGAGAACAATAGTAGCCATATAACACATGTCAAACTCCGGATGCTTCAGACTGGGGCAGCTATATACTATAGAGAGAATGCAGTGCAGTCTGAAAATGGAAAAGTACAATTATATTCCATTGTGTAAGGTTCCTTTGTTCCAGTTTCCACACTGTAGTTTCAGCAATGATTATAGCAGGTTAGTAGGCTTTTGGCCTTGAGGCCCTTATAAGCCTAGCCAAGAGTTTAGCCCAAGTTTATACAAGTCAGCACCTGATGCCCCTGTCCAGCAATAGCAGGGACATGGGTGGAATCCCAGGGGTGTATCTTCTGTTTCCCATCCAGTTATCCAGGTTGCTCTTAAACAGGGGTAAAGAGGTACTCTGATGTTGAGATGGAGTATATTCCACAAATGGGGGAGTCTCTGGGACACAAATCTGTCCTGCCAACAAGTCCTGTTGATGTCACAGACCAGGTTGAGGCTGCATGCGCAAGTTACTCAAGTGGAGCTTGACTTGCGGATATACAGCAGTCCCATCAAGGTGGGGTACGTGATTGCCTTGTATGCCAGACACAGGTCACCTCCGAGGTGTCTGTATGAAACTGAGTAGAGGAATAGACTTTTTAGTCTATCTGCGTATGGTAGATGTTTGAGGCCCTGGATTCTCCTGGTGAGGAACGTCTATGGTATCTCCAGCTGCTGCATGTGCTTTGCAAGGCACCTCATGAAAGGGGCATTATATTCAATAATGGGCCTTATAAGGGAAGAATACAGGGATGTTATGACTTCCTTGTCCCTGGATGAGATACCCTTACTTATGAGGTGGGCCATGTAGAAGGCTTTCCATGCAATGGAAGCAACATGCTGGTCAAAAGTCAGGTTGCTATCAACCTGGGTGCCCAAATCCCTCACAACTGATTGCATGCTTAAGATGTTATTTATGTGATAATTTGTGGGGATGTCAGTCTCCCCAAAGGGGATGATGATGCATTTTTTGGTATTCAGCTTGAGGCCATGTTTCTGGCACCAGTCATTTATCTGAGCGAGACCCTGTTGGAGGATGTCCACATCACTAGGGGAATTGACGACAGCACCCAGCTTTCAGTCATCTGCAAACTTGGTCAGCCATAGCCCACTGGTTTTGGCCTGCACCTCAGAAAAGTATATCCAAAATAACAGAGGCCCCAAGGCCTAACCCTGGAGTACGCAGCTTGTTATGCGTTTACTGCTTGAGGTGCCTTCCCCTATTTTGACTAGGTGTATTCTATCAGTGAGCCAGTTTGCTACCCATCTGGTAACATTTGGATTGATGCCTAGTAGAGAGAGTTTATCTATTATGCCTGAGTAGGGAATAGTGTCAAAGGCTTTGGCCAGGTCAAGGTAGGCAGTGTGCACCATCTTCCCCTCGTCCATGGCTTTGGTGACTGTCTCAAAGAAGTCAACCAAATTTAACAGACATGACCTCCCCTTGACAAAGCCAATCTGTGTGGAATCGAGTGTTTGAAGGTTGCCAGTGTCCTTGTTAATTAGGTCCATGATAATCCATTCCATGGCCTTGCAGATCAGGCTAGTTAGGCTGATGGGTCTATAATTTCCCAGATTAATGGACGCTTCACCTTTGTGCAAAGGGATGACAGTGGCTGTGCTCCACTCAGCTGGGATGAAACCAGTACTCAGGCTTTGGTTGAATAGGGCGCTTAATGGTGCTGCAAGTTCCTGCTTGCGTTCATGTAGGAGGCAGCCTGGGACGTTATCGGGTCCCATGGAGGCTGTATTTTTTACCTTTGAGAGAGCAGTGATGACCTCTTCCCTAGTATAAGGTACTGAGAATGTCCTGCTTTACTTATGGGGAGACAGAGTGGTGAAATTTTCACTGAATCTGTCAGCCAGCAAGATTGCTATATCTACAGCATTTGTATATGTGGTGTCCTTGACCACCAGTTCTGAACAGATCTGGGTGCTTCCTTTGAGGTTGCAGACATATGTGAAGAAGGCTTTATGATTGTCTCTAGTAGATGTGGCCAATTTGGACTCAAAGTTTTCTTTAGAGGATTTCACTAGTGCTCTTATTTATTTATTTATTTCAGTTTGGTGACCGGGGACGTCCACTGGGCCCATGAGTGCCCGTTTTCAGTGGAGGCCGGGGGAGAATAGCTCCAATATAACATAAAACATTAAGATACAAAAATAAGTTAGTTACAAAAGTAAAGTACAGTTTACATGAATGAACATTCTGTATCAGGCTTTTAGTTGACAAAGATAATTTTGATGTATCTGGAAGGCTATTCTGTGGGGATTCATTTAGGAAATACCTTCATAACAATTGAAGTATAGTAACATTATACATAACAATCGATTAAAGTAAGGAAACAGTTTACATGAATTCATTCGACATAAGAAGCTATTTACAATATTTACAAGGTAGATATAGTTTCTTCAGAAGCAATTGCAGAGAGCTAGAGACAGCTCAGGGAACTAGTTGTTGGGGTGTTAGAGAAATTAGGAGCCAAGGAGTAACACCGCCTTAGGGAAGTTGTTAGAAAGAATTAGACAGGGTGAAAGCAGGCGCATTTCCATTTGGAGTGCAAGTAAGTGAAAAGCTGGGTTTTAAAGTTTTCTGAGTTAGTTATTGTCCTAAGAGTGATAGGGAGAGAATTCCATTTTTTGCCTAGTGAGAAAGAGAGGAGAAGCTGGCCAGCAGGCCATTTTGGTTTGTGGATAATAATTAGGTTTTGATTTTCAGATCTAAGAGGTCTATTGGGGGTGTAGGGGGGAAGGATGTTTATTAGAGCTGGACATTTATTTGGGTGAAATACAAGTCTGTGTGCTGTAGTAAGTTGGAGGTAGTCTAGATAATTAGGGAGTTCTAACCAGTTTAGAGAATTAAGGGCATGGCAGTGATGGGTGGAGTTTTTGGATCTGGAGGCAAATTTGGAGATTTTGTTATAGCAGTTTTCCAGTTTAGAGGTGTTGGTGGCGGTTCGGTTAGTTAGAAGAGGGGCTCCATATAACAGGGATGGGAGGAGGTAAGTAGTAGCCAAGGTATGCCTAGTAAAATTTGAGAGAAAGAGGTTGTTCCTATAAAGCATACCTAGCTTTTGGTGGGTTTTCTTTATATTTTGTTGGATATGGATATCGAACTTGAGGTGTTCATCAATAGTAATGCCAAGAAGTTTTGCATAGGGAACTACTTCAATGTGAGAGTTGGAATGGCTGAGGACTTTAAATGAATTTTTGTCAAAAGAGAAAGTCTTGGAGGGAGAGAAGAGTAGAAGTTTAAATTTATTTGCATTTAGAGACAGGTGATTTTGTTGCATCCAGTATTCAGTAATAGAAAAGGCAGCTTGGGTTTAAGTCAGTAGTTCAGGGAGGTTTAAGGCTGAGCAGACTATCGTAGAATCGTCTGCATATTGAATAATTTTGGCATCAGGAATGGCAGAGTGAAGGTTATTGATAAAGATGTTGAAAAGCATAGGTCCGAGGATGGACCCTTGAGGGACGCCAGTTGGGCTAGGAAGAAATGAGGAGATGGTGCTCTTCCATTTAACTGCTTGAGATCTCTCTGACAGGTAGCTAGAGAACCAGGTGACAGTGTTTGGAGTGAGATGTAGGTTAGAGAGATGATAGATAAGGTGTTTCTGGGAAACAATGTCAGAAGCCTTAGAAAGGTTGAGAAGAACTGTGGAAACTAAATGTCATGAATCTCGGGCTTGGTTGACAGTTTCTACAAAGGAGAGAAGAGTGGTTATGGTGCTATGGCCAGGGCGGAAGCCATGCTGGGTAGATGTTAGGAGTTAGTTTTGGGATAGGAAAGGCATAAGTTGGAGATGGATACATTTTTCTAAGATTTTGGAGATTGAAGACAGCAGAGCAATGGGCCGGAGGTTTGAGATGTCAGTATTTTTGCCACCTTTGTGGAGAAGAAGAATGTAAGCAGAACGCCATAGTTTGGGTACATATGACTCCTTTATAGATCTGTTGATTATGATGCTGATTGGGATTGCAATACTGTCGGCTTCGCATTGTAGGAAGGTGGAGGGAATATCATCAGGAGCATTGGAGCAAGTTTAAGTTTGGATAGGAGTCTTTTTATGAGATTAGTAGAGACTGGCTTAAGCACAAACATAGGGTGGTTAGGAGAAGAGGAAATGTGGTTAGGTGGATTATTGTTAGGGAAGGTCTTGGTCAGGTTGGAGATAGTTTCAATACAAAATGAATTAAATCTGGATCTAAGTTCAAGGTCAGATATACTTGGGTCAGGGTAGGGGTTATTCTTGGAGACGGGGTTGAGAAGGGAGTTTATGGATTTCCATAATTGTTTGGGGTTATTGTTATTGTTGGAGTGGAGTTTAAAGTAGTAGGATTTATTGCCCTTTGTGATGCGTTGCTTTGCAAGGTTAAGGAGTTGTTTGTATTTGATCAGGGTTTTGGGCAGTTTGTTGTTATGGTACAGCTTCCAGGCTTTGTCCCTTTGAAGCATAATTTGCTTGGTTTCTTTGGAGAGCCATGGAGCGGTATTAGCTTTTATCCTTCTGTTTCTTAGTGGTGCTAGGGAGTTTAGAGTGTTGAGGAAGACAGAGTTGAAGTGTTCTATTGCTTTATCAAGAGGAAAGGTGTTCAGGATTTGCCAGTTTATTTGTTTGAGGATATTTGAGAAAGTTGAGGGGTTGAAGTTGCTAAGGTTGCGGGTGAGAATATACTGATGTTGATGGGGGGGGTAAAGGTAGTTGAACGATGTATGAGGGTAGGGAGGTGGTCAATAACGGTGTCGGGAGTGGTACCAGAGTAGGTTATTTTATTTGGATGGGTGACTAGGATCCAGTCTATAATGGATCCTGGGGGGTTTGTTTTGTTGGGTCGTGTGGTGGACAAGATTACTTGAGTGAAGTTATAGAGGTTGATGAATAGGGAGGGAGAGGGATTATTGAACTTGTTCCAGTCGAGGTTTACGTCTCCTAGAATATAAGTTTCGTAATTAATTTCAGATGTGGCCCATAAGAGGGATATCTTCGAGGGTCGAGATGTTGTTACCAGGAGATACATAAAGGGCTATGATGCAGATATTTTTGTGCTTGTTCATTTTTAGTAGACCAACTGTTAGTTCGGTATTGTTGAAGTGTGGGATAGGAATTTGGAGGGGAATTAAGGTAAGAAGATTAGAGTAGATAAGGGCAGTGCCGTGGCCTTTTTTATTTAGTCAGTCAGTTCTGAGGGACTGAAATCCTTTAGGCAGGATTTCAGAGTCAGAGATATGGGGTCTGAGCCATAAGATGTCAGGTTGGTTATGAGTTAGCCATGCTTGAAAGTGGTGAATTTTATTGTTGAGACTTTGGGTATTGAGAGTGAAGAATGTTAGGGTATTGTGGGGAGAGGAGGGGGAAAAAAGTGAAGAGGGGGGTTATTAGTAAGGGGGCTTGGCCCAGGGTTGGGGTGGATATCCCCAGCAAATATAAGTTTGTTGAAGGAAGGAGTTTTTAGCCATTTGGGTTTATTTTGTATACGTTTGGTAGGAAATAACATTAGTCTAGAGGTAAGTATTTTGGCTTTAGAAGTGATAATTTTAGGATAGAATAGGTGTAAGGGGTGGGGTTGAATAAGGGAAGAGGAGATGTAGTAGTAATGGGAGAATGAATATGGGAGCAACCTGGTGAATGAATCAGTTTGAGATGAAGGTAGGATAGGTGGAACATAGGAGAAGTATGAGATGGCATAACATAGGGGAATTAGGAATACAAGGAGGAAACAGGGGGCCTGGAGGGTGTGGAGAATAAAGGGAAACATCATGGGACACAGGTAGTTTAATGTATATGGTTTGAGGGGATGCAGTAGGTGAGAAATAAGAGGGGATGATGATAGAGCAGAAGTTTAATTGAAATTACAAAGAGCCTGGGTAGGGGAGTTTAAAGAGAGTGGGAATGTGTTTGAATAGGAGGAAGAGATGAGTTGTGAAGAGGAAAAAGCTTTAATTGGGTAATTAGGTATGGTGTTTAGGGGGTGGGGTGTAAATAGGGAGGAGATTCTAACTGGGTAGTTGGGATTAGTGGGTGGAGAAAGGATGGAATAAATGTAGAGGTGCTGGGGCAGGTGAGAATTGGGGGCAGGATAGGGGAGCAGACTGATCCCGCAGGGCGAACGGAGCAGGTAGAGGCAAGAAGGAGGAGAAAGTGTATCATTGAAGGTGAGAAGAGATCTGAGGTAAGGAGACTAAAGTAAAGGCACTCAGTATTAGAGTTGAAGGAAGCAGATGTTTCACAAGAGCTAGGGGCTATACAGGGCAGAAAAAGTATAAAAGAGAGATTAACTAAATTTGGTGCTGAGAACATGGCAAAGTTAGGTTAAGGTAGTGTAGGCATACATAGGGATATAGAAACAAGCAGGAAATGCTGCCACCTAGTGGCCAGACTGGGTAATTACAAAGGTAGGCCTTGTACATGGGGGAAATGGGGAAGAGACCAGGAAGGTAGAGAGGGAGTATTACAATTAGGGTAGACTGCTAGCTTTTGCTCACCGGGTTGCTGTACCAAAGGGCAATTTTAATTTTACAGTTACATTTAAAATAGGATACATACACTTAATATTAATTCCTGGGGAGACAAGGATGAGTATAGAAGCACAGCAGGAGTTCTTATACGCTATCCGTTCGAGGGCGGGAAGCCAGGGATTCCAAGCAGAGAACTGGGAGGCGCCTGGAGTGGTAGTGATTCAGCAAAACACTGTAAGGAAAAGGAATACAAAAGAGCAGGTTTATACCTAGAAAACAAAACTACAGTAGCAAAAGAAAGGGAGGGAGAGAAAAAAGGAATAATTACATCAGTAGTAGTGAGCTATCCCAAGAGAAGGTGGGTAGAAAGGAGAGAGCAGGAGGAAAAAATCAATACAAACAATTTAACCATGGAAATGCAGTACAGTTCTAGACATTATACTATAGTTTATGCAATACAGTTTCAGACTATAGCCATTAGGAACAATCAGTAGACAACATCTAGGTATAGTATAGTTTAGAGCAGCACAGACTAGTATTTAAACTAAATATGCAGGACAAAAATAAAATCCACTAAAAATAAGGTACAGTAAGCCTAAGGTATCAATAGTTTAGTGTAGAACATATATGAAGTAGGCATCTGTAAGTTGCAATGAAAAAAAATAACATGTGGACAGCAATAACGGCAAAAAAAAAAAACGCTCAAAAATACCTCTAAGTAAGCTTATGGTGTAAATAGCCAAGTACAGACATGTTATAGAGCAATCAGGTATACTTCATAGTAAAAACAGAATTGCGAACATTAAAAATGGTCTGAGTTACCTGCAGCTCACCAACAGTGTCTAGGTACAAAATGTCTACACACAATAGACACTCAAGTAGTACCGGTTAGGGTAACTCACGTTTATAACAGTTGAAGACGTTTTATCTGCAGCTTAGCAGCTAAGGAGACATTGCTTCCAAATGGGCACCTGCTCTTTCCTGGACAGCAATTTTTCCTTTTGTTATAGTTATAGAGTTTATATATTGCATATGTCCACTAGACAGGTTTACTCTTCCTTGCTGTGGATGATTTAGTCCTTCCGGGTATTCCTGATTCCATGCATCTGTATAAATGCTCATATAGTGCTTTGGTGTCATTTTGGAAATTGATGCCACTTACTACAGAAGGGGAGGGGGCTGTGAAGCTGTTTATACCAACCCTCAGGAGGCTGTAATCAGCTTTGAAGAAGTTTTTATGTCTGACCCTAGCTAGATGGGGTTTGCGGAGATGATGACTTCGAAAGTGACAGCATTATGGTCAGATCTTACCAGGGAGGATAATACTATAGGGATGCTGCAGTGTTTACTCATGTAGGTTAATGTCAAGTCCAAGATATCACCTCTTCTACGGGTATCGACTAGCTGTTCCAAGGCATTTGCATTTACAAAATCGAGGAATTGGGCATATGTGTTCTGGCATGAATAATTCTTCCAGTCTATGTTTGGGTAGTTAAAGTCACCCAGGATCAGGGTAAACAGTTGAATCTTGAGATTTGAACAGGTCCAAATAGGGAGACAGATTTGGGGGCTGGTAGCTAGCTATGATTTGAATAGGGATCTTGTCAATGGTTAACTGCATCTTGAGTGTCTCCTGTGTGTCATACTGTTTGACCAGCCTAGAGGTGTGTCTGTATTTAATGTATGTTGAAACTCCACCTTCTTTATCTTTACTTCCCACAGTTTGGCGTCTGAATGTATGATATGATGAGTAACCAGTTAAGGCTGGGATGCTGTCCACAGCTTTGAACCAGATTTCTGCGACTGCACAGATGTCAGCATTTTCCAAGCTTAAGAATGCTTGCAATGAGTGCAGTTTCATGTTTAGACTCCAATAGTTTAGCAGCAAGACCTTTAATTTGTGTTTTGTTGAAATTTTTATGTTGGTAGTTTTAACCTCATCACTTTTCCTAAAAAAGGCACTATGGGAGAGGCAAGAGCCTTTGCCAGAAGCCTGAAGCCCAGGTGAGACAGATGCAGGCCATCTCTGGCAAAGCATTGTGGTCTGTTGATCATATCTTCCCACGCTGTCAGTTACTGGGCCCCCCTGGAATGACACCAGAAACTAAGCCTGTTGTTAAAGTCAATAATTTTCTGTTTGTATTGAGGCATCATTCTGGGTGATGGCAGAATGCTGCTTGAGGCTAGGGACATACTTGCCTGGGTGGGATACATAATCAGTGAGCTCAATCATGTCTCTCTTCATAGAGTCCAGGGAGGTACATCTCAAGTCATTCACACCAACATGGACTATGACAAAGTCATAACAGTACTTGTTGTTGAGATACTTGAGTGTGCATGTGATATGGCAGATTCTGGCACCTGACAGACAACTAACCACGACTTTCTCCTTATCCAGCCTGGTGAGAGGCACATCTGTGTGTCTTACAATGGAGTCTCCTATGACTAATATGTTGGAAAGCCTTACTGGCTATGAGACACAGGTGTGTGGGCTATGCGTGGTATGTGGTGTGGAGGGCTGTGGAGATCGCATGTGTTTTTGCCTCAGAGGTCTACTTTGTTTGCGTATGTTTATGTTGTGTTCCTAGATGGTAGTATTAGATGGTTGTCCATGTACATGAGGCAGTTGCTACACTGTCTCAAGATGCCATTATCAACCAGACTGGCAGGGGAAACTGTAGGGAATTGTCCATCCATATTTGTCAGAATCTGAGGGATAAAGGCCAGGGAGAGCTAAGGGGTGGGCCAAAAGCCCAAGTGCTTAAACCAAAACTAAAAGGCTTAGAATAATACTTAACAGTTTAAACAGGCCATAAACAAGCAGTAATAAACACAACAGAAAAGATGCAGTTGAACACTTTAGAGAACAAGCAGCAAATAACAGGGAAAAGCAAAATGATGTAACAGAGTAGTAGGAAGAAACACAAATACATAAAAACATAAGCAGCTGAATAAAGTGTTTTTTTAAGTGGAAAGGGAGAGAGGAGGAATAGAAGATAATTCAGGTTAAGGGACTAAGGCGTTAGGCTTTCCCCAATGATCTCTGTAGTAGGTAGTAGGTAGAATGAGCTAATAAGATGGGACTGGGAGGTGTGTCCCAGATTAACTTTACAGTAGGGATGGGCAACTGCAAAAGCCACCAACTTTAGGAACACAACAGCAGTTGGGTGGGAGGGTTTCAGAAAAATAAATTCAGCACAAATCAGGAAACAAAATTTGACCACAGGTCAGCAAATATATAAATGCAGGCACAGATAAGTCAGATAAGTAAATAATTCAGTCAAACAAAAATAAAGCTAGTACAGAACACTGAACAGTTAAAGTGCAAAATATATACCTATCAGCTCTGCATTTCCAGATTATTTGAGAAGCGCACTCAGTCAGGTACAAGAGAGTTTCTAGCAATGATATGCAGAAATTCACACAAAGGTTAATACTTTTATAACAGCAAGATAAAAGCCAAGCCTTGAGACAATCAGATAACACAAAACCTGTTAGACCAGATTTTCCACCCTGGAATAAGTTCACTACATCTCTCTTAGAAATAAAAATTTCAGCAGGGATCAAGAAACAAAATTCGACCACGTCAGCAAATACAGAAATGCAGGCACAGATAAGACAACTAAGTAAATAATTCGGTCAAACAAAAATAAAGACAGTGCACAACACTGAACAGTTAAAGTGCAAAAAATATACTTGTGATTCAGATTCTACAGGTGTTTCTTTTTCTGCACGGCTGAAGCATCCTTGCTTGTTCCACTCCTAAACACGCACACACACACACACACACAATATATATATATATATATATATATATATATATATATATGGATCTAGGATGTTTGCTCGAGTGAGCAAATGACCGAAACCCAAACGGCCGGGCATACTTACACAAAAGTGCTTTTCATCGAAGAAGCACTTTCGTGTAAGTATGCCTGTTGCCAAGGCTGTACTGTGGTGCAGGTAAGGGAAATTTCCCTTTTCCCCACTGTAGTGCGGTCTTGGAGAGAGAGAATATTAAAGTAGGTGGTGTGTGGAGCAAACATCCTAAATCCATATATATATATATATATATATATATATATATATATATATATATAAACAAACTTCTCCTGGATCTTCTTCACCTCCCACTCTTACTCTGTGTTGATAATATGGTACTTTGCAACTCAAATAATACCTCACAGCTTTACAAAAGCAGCTTCAGTCAGAATTCTTCCAGTTGGTTCAGTGGATCAGTAACAAACTTATATAGTTCATCCTAAACAAAAAAGTATGCTCTTCAGGATGTGCTATAATCAGTGCTTGCATTGTGTTTCACCCACAAAAAAAGTTTTAATCAGTGACTGCAAAATGTTACTCCTAGGATATGCTGCAGCCAGTGGATGGAGGTAATCCCAAGATATGCTGCTGTTAGTGGCTGGAGGGTGTTAATCCCAGGATATGCTGCAGCCACTGGCCAGAGAGTATTAATTCCATGATGAGATATTACAGTGACTGCAGGATGTTACCCCTAAAATATGCTGCAGCCAGTGGCTGGAGAGTGTGTGACGAG
Source organism: Protopterus annectens (assembly GCF_019279795.1). Lineage (NCBI taxonomy): Eukaryota > Metazoa > Chordata > Ceratodontiformes > Protopteridae > Protopterus > Protopterus annectens. The sequence continues at coordinate 129,523,672 of NC_056749.1, forward strand.
AGGTACTGCCAACTGTGCCAGTAGAAGTGTGGCAGTAGATGTCTAAATTTTGAAGTTTCAAAGCTTTGAATTTCTTATGGTTTAGAATATAAGATCGAAGTGTTAAAACTAGGAAATGTAAATAAAAAAAATCATTTTTTTTTTTTTTGTAGGGAGGCAATCCCCCTGCACCCCCCCATACTCCCTACTAATTAAATATACCAACTCCGAGATCACACTACAGTGAGGAAAGTGGTAAATATACTGTTCTGTGCTGTGCAGCGATCTCCATTTAAACGGTTCAAAGTTTCGATCTTATGGTCTCAACTATAAGAAATTCGAAGTTTTGAAACTCTGAACTTTAGAAGTAGACCTGCCAGCACAACGAACTGGAATTTAGTAAAGAATTATATGCTATTTGTGTAGCAGACTGATTTGTACAGATGTTTGTGTTTAAAAAATGTATTTGTAAAGTTGCTTATGTTAAAAAGTACCAACAGTGTGCCCTGCTGGAAAGAAAAGAAATGTACATGCGTTATTGTAACTGAATTAAATGTATATGTTTTAACAGAGGATACCGGAAGGGAAGAGGGTAGTCATATTGCAGCTGCAGCAAACTATGAAAAATAGTTGAAATTAAATTAGGCCATAGAGATTGTATCTTACAGTTCTGTTTGCACACAGAGACAAAATGTATGGGAAACCAAGTATTAGGAAGCTTTCTTTATTGCCTCTAGCAGGGAGTTAATTGCTACTCTGGGAGGTTAGAGGTTTTAAAGGGTCTATATTAGAAGACCGAAGATGCATTCTTTCGAATGCATCTTGGTCGAACTTAAAAGGCTGAAAATGTAAAACATCGAAGCGGCTGTTAAGCGAATTGTTTCCCTGGGAAAGAATTCGCTTGGCCGCTTCGGTACTTTGCCATTTTTGGCACTGTGGTGCGGTCTCGGAGTTGGTATATTTAAGTAGGGGGGTGTGGGGGGCGAAGCCCCCCACTTAATGTAATATTTGAAATTGATTTTTATTTTTCCTTTTTTTGTTGGAACAGCGATTTTTTCCCTTGGAAAAAAATCACTGTTCTGACACTTCGACATTGTAAGCTTTCACTTACATAGGGTCGATCAATCACTGTTCACTTTTTTAAGCGTTCGGTGATTTAATATAGACCCATTTTAAATACTGGAAGGGAAGAGTTTAATCATAATCCAGCAGCAAACTTTGAAAAATAGTTTTAATTATATTAGGCCATAAATATTGTATCTTATAGATTTGTTTGCATCCAGAGCCAAAATGTCTGGTAAACCAAGTATTAGGAAGCCGCCTTTATTGTCTCTAGCAGGGAGCTAATTGCTTCTCTGGGAGGGTAGAGGTTTAAAATGGTTTTATGGCTTCCAGCAGCTGCACCAGATTTGAGAAATGCTCTTGTGTGTGTATTATTATTGACATTTAGGTGCTAAAATCTTGGCAGCTTCTAGTGTTGGTGATAGCATGGGAACCAGAAGTCAGATGACCAGATGTATGTCATGTCATTCTGTACAGAAATAATGTTTTAATATTAGAGGACACTGGAGTCTCAGGGGCAGTCTGTTTTTGAAACCTGATGTAGAAGGATAATTCACCTATTTCATCTTGCCTTGCTCTAGTAAGTGACCAGGGATAGTAATTCTCAAAATCTGTTAGAAAATTATAGTGAGAATAGTTAAGTATTGTTTTTCTGTACCTATGTGAATCTTTCCTGCTGTATTGTATTTAATATTTCCCGTGGTTGAAACTCTGATGTTCACTGTAAATAGATATTTAGTATTTTCATGTTCTTTCCTTATTTATTAAATCTGTTTAAACATTTCATTGTGGCTGGTCCTTTTAGAAAAATATTTTTTTCAGAGTATTTGCATATATTTAATTTGGTGATAACTCTGGCCACTCCTGAAAGCCTTGCAGTTTAGTCAACATTACCATTTGTACTAATATTAATTTCACTCAGTACAATTGGGTACCCTTTTAAGAGCCTTATAGTAACTCACTGGTGGCAGTGATAACTACCTTATAGTCTGAGCAGGAGGGGGAACAGTGGGTAAATCTATGCCAACCTTTCCCAGATGTTTGTGTGCATAAGTATCAAATCTCAAAGAGCTACAGCGAGCAGGGAATTGAAGCACTGGTTTCAAAGAGAGAGTCATGGAGGACTGGGATGGGCACACAGCTAAGGACTTAACTCTACAGGTGTGCCAGTGGGGAGCCTTATTTGGAACCTGGGGGGAGAGAGAGAGAGAGACCCAGACCCCGGGCTGAATGTGTTGTGTGCACTTAAGGGAAACTGTCCTTGATGCAGAGAGGTCTGCATCTGGAAATACTGGTTGTATCCATTTGTATTCCAAGTGAATTTCCCTTTCTAGTGTCATTGATGAGGATTGAGGCTCCTTAATTACTGGCCCAGAGTAGGGACGTCACATTGGTGAGCAGTGGTGTATATATTGAAATTGAAATTCTGTAGGCTGTAAGCAGTTGTCACTAAAGTTGTGCATTCTCTCAGCAGTCACACAGTTGACATTCAGAGTTTCATATCACTACAGTTTTTATTTATTTTTGTTTAGTTTAGTCAGAGAAAGCACTTAAAGATATCAGCAGAGGATTATGGCAAGCTGACAAAAGAACCAGTTGGCTAGGGTGTGTGAATCCAAAGGGCTGGTGCATGCCTACCTGACTAAAGAGGAAATGATTTCAGACATAGTCACAGCTCAAACCAGCATCCAGGAGGATAACCAGTCTGATGGTGGGAATTTGCAGCCCTCAGACACAGAACTGTCCAACTTTTCCTCAGAGGACTTAAAAATCCATCTGGAGTTAGAGACTTGAACTGGAGGCCAAACGTTTGGAATTAGAATCAGCAGAGAGACTGCAGCATTTGGATGCTGAAGAAAATTAGAGCATGCGGTGTTTGGAGGCTGACAAAAAAGAGAGACCATGGTGTTTGGAGGCCAAAGAAAAGGAGAAGCAGCATCAACATGAGAGGGAGATGCTGACTCTTCACTAAGGTCATAGAGGTAATGAGAAAGGTAATAGCTGAAACCCAAAAGCAATAAAGGTCAGTAAATTTCTTCCACGATTTACAGAGGGTGATAATTTTGATAGTTTTATTCATATATTCGAAAAAGTATGTAAAATGTATAACACTGACCAAGAGCTCTTGGTACGGTTCTTGGCCCCCTTACTCCATGTTTCTAAATTGTCTGATATTGATTCTTTAAACTATGCTAGAGTAAAGAAATGTTTACTTGAATGTTTTAAGTTAACACCTGAGGCTTACAGAAAAAAAGTTTTGTGAGCATTGACACAAAGCAGATGAAAGTGTGTGTGATTATATTGCTGAGTTAAGCAGTTATTTTCATAGGTGGGTGAGTGGAAGTCAGGTCACCACTTCTGAAGGGCTGGCAGACCTTTTGGTGGGGGAATAAGCCTTTATCACTTTGCCTGGAGACATGAGACTCTGGTTGGCAGACCAAGAATGTAACTCTGTAGATGAGCTGGGGAAGAAAAGGGCTCTCTACTTAGCAAGCAGGGCATCACTGCACAGGAAGGGGATACCCAGTGTTGTACATGGATATAAGGGAACCCATGGTGGAAAGCCTAAACTGCCCCAACAGAGTTCTCCAGTAACAGGGCAAGCCACTATTTCAGGTACATGGCCAGGATCAAGGGCTAGATATATTTAAATGTAACCAGTGAGGCCATATATCATATAGATGTCCACAGAGACAAGATGGGGAACAAAAGGTTGGTGAGCCAACAAGTGAGAATAACAGTATGCCAGTGGTAAATTGTCTGGAGACAGCAGGGGTACCAAACTGTCGTCACAGTTTATATCTGATCTTAGTGGAAGGAAAACAGGCCACTGCTAAGAGAGAGAGAGCCTCTGACATATAACCATTGTGAAGCCAAAAGTGGTTAAAAAGAAAGAGTACTTGCTTAGGCAGTCCACTCCAGTCAGAGCTTTAGGAGGAACCCCATTCCAAACGCCTTTGGCTAGGGTTCACCTTGACTGTGCGGGTGGAAAAAGAAGCAGGCAAGTAGGTGTGTTTCAGGATATCCCTGCAGATGCCCTGATAGGGAACAATTTTGATAATGCAGTACCTTGTGTGCATGAAGTTGCATGCAGCCAGGCTTGGAGACAGGCATGTGGGTCTGGTAGCCTGGGGGAGACCCAGACAGACCTCACACCTGAAGCCAGGGCTGGTGAGGTGGCTATTTCAGGGAGGGAGCTACCCTGTAGCAGTGAGCCTGAAGGTGACCCACAGCTGCTGGTAGGTACTGATATTCCCTTGGACAGACTGACTGCAAGGACTGAGGTGAGTGGTAGTACCCATGCTGACAGTGAGGCACTGCTGTCAGAGGATACCAGACTTCCTGTGGAAGAGTGACTGGGAAGACTTACAAAGATAGAGTTGAAACAGGCTCAGCTCTCTGACCCTACACTAAGAGGCTTGAGGGAGGTAGCTATGGAGACACCTGATTCTCAAGGAAAAGGGGAGTCTGTATACTGGAACAAAGGTTTATGGTATAGAGAGTGGACCCCAGAGGGAGGGCTAGAAGGTGAGGTAATACAGCAGTCGGTAGAGTCTACAGCCTGCCATCTGGCACTTACAGCCATAGCCCATGACATTCCTTTTGCAGGTCATATGAGCATAAAGCATACTAAGAGACATATTATGCAGAACATTTACTGGCCTGGGATTGCAAGGGATGAAAGAGGGTACTGCAGGACCTGTGAACAGTACTAAAATGTAGGCAGGGCAGGAGACAAGCTCAAAGCTTTTGACGCTATTGCCTGTGATTGAGGAGCAGTTTTAGAGGGTAGCTATGGATATAGTGGAGCCTCTGAGTACCCCAAGTTCCACAGGGAAAAAGTACATCCTAGTGGTAATAGATTATGCTACTAGATTCCTTGAGGCAGTGACTCTGTCCTCCATCAATGCAGAGAAGGTGGCAAATGCTTTGTTAGAGATTTTCAGCAGCGAGAAATGCTGACTGACAGAGGTGCCATTTTCATGTCAGAAATGCTGGCTTTTCTGAAGAAGCGGTGTGTGGTGAAGTATCTAAAAAACACCCCCTACCATCCCCGGACTAATGGTCTTGTGGAGAGGTTAAACTTGACAATAAAGACCATGCTATGGGGATTTGCAGACCAGTTTAGTAGAGAGTGGGACAAATATTTGCTCCATCTGCCATTTGCATACAAAAAGGTACCCCAGGAATCCATAGGTTATTCACCATTTGCGTTGCTGTATGGGCATAGGGTGAGGGGACCTTTAGATTTGATTCATGATGAGTGGAAGGATGTGTGTATCCCTCAAGGAGTCTGTTATGGCATATGTCCTAAACCTCTGGCCAAGGCTTAGGGGAACTCAGCGTTAGCCCAGGAGAACATGGCAGGAGCCCAACAGCAGGAAAAGGTCTGGTATGACAGGAATGCTCGAGCCTGAGAGTGTGCTGTAGGACAGTAGGATATGGTTCTAATTACTGTCGGACACAATAAGCTGCAGGCAGCTTTAGAGGGACCTTTCCGAGTGGTAAGGAAGTTTAGTGATGTTAACTACATGGTATAACTGCTAGGTAGGAGGCAGGGGCACAGATTGTACCATGTTAACATGATGAAGCCTTACCATGATAGGGAGGCCATGGAGCTGAGTATTTACAATGGATGGCAGGGGGATTTTCAGGGGGATCTGGTGACTGATCTCCTGAGTGAGGCTCAGACTGACACCTCACTGGAAAGGGTAGGTATCAGTATCCCAGCGGATATCCCCTACCCAGGTTCAAGAAATCCGAGCAGTGTTATAGGAGTTTGGGGGCATATGCACTGGGAAAACTGGGTGCACCCACGTGGTGCAGCACCATGTGATACAGGACCCCAAAGACCTATCAAGCAAGCCCCTTACAGGGTGCCTGAATAAGTCCGACTCTGAGGCAGGAGATACAAGAAATGTTGTAACTTGGGGTAATCCAAGAGTCCAGGACTTGCTTGGCCTCCCCAGTGGTGCTGGTACCAAAGGAGGATTGCAACACCAGGTTCTGTGTGACCTACAGGAAGCTAAATAGTAACACAGAGCCAGATGTTTACCCCATGCCTAGGGCAGATGAAGACTTAGTGCAGATGCGTGGAGCTAAGTATCAAACCAATATTGATCAGACCAAGGGCTACTGGAAGGTGCCCTTGACTCCCACTGCTAGGGAGAGGTCAGGCTTTTGTGGCTCCTTTCAGATTATATGAATTCACAAAGATGCCCTTTGGGATGAAAATGCCCCAGCATCTTTTCAGAGGCTGGTATATTGTATCCTGGCAGGAGCAGGAAGTTGTACCCTTGCTTACCTGGATGATACTGCCATTTACAGCCATTCCTAGCATGAGCACATTCAGCATCTCAGGGAGGACCGGGTAGACTGCAAAGGGCAGGGTTGACCATTAAGTGCAGTAAGTGTCAGGTGGGTATGGCAGAGGTCTCCCACCTGGGACATAGAGTGGAGAATGATGAGATCAGGCCAGAACTTGCCAAAGTGGAAGCCATTCAGGTCTGGCCTGGTCCTGTTACTATAATAAGGGCAAGGGCATTTGTGGGGACAGTGGGGTACTATTGAAAGTGCGTTCCCAATTACAGTACAATAGCTGCTCCCCTCACAGACCTGGTAGGACAAATAGGCCAGACAAGGGAGTGTGGACACCAGCATGTGAGCAGGCTTTCCAGAAGTTTAAAGGAGCTATGGGAGGACCCCCTATGTTAGCCAGTCCAGATTATAGCAAAAATTTTGTTGTGTAGGTGGGTGCTTCAAGCCATGGGGTGGGGGCTGTACTCAGCCAGGAGAGCACCCACTGGCATAGCTCAGCTGTACCTAACCTAGGGAGGAATGTTATACAGCAGTAGAAAAAGAATATCTAGCCATAGTATGGGCACTGCAGAAACTTCAACCCTATCTGTATGGAACGAAATTTACTGTAGTTACAGACCACAATCCCTTAACATGGCTACATTGAGCCAGCCAGCAAAATGCCAAGTTACTAAGGTGGAGCCTAGGGTTGCAGGCATATGATATGACAGTGCAGCATCATAGTGGGATTAGCAATGCCAATGCAGATGGGCTGTCAAGACATGATATGCATTAATATATTCCCAGATAGGCTCATTCATCTCAAGCAACATTTCTCAAGGGACACTTGAAAAACTAGCTTGAGTCGTCAAAGGGGGAAGAGATGTGATGATGTGAGGTATTGCTAGCTATGCCAGGAGAAGTAGAGCAGTGGATGTGCAACATATGCCAGCACAGCTAGCTGGAATTTTATAAAGAATTATATGTCATTTGTGTATCAAACTGATTTGTACAGATGCTTGTTTTGAAAAATGCATTTGTAAAGCTGTTTGTGTTTAAAATGTACCAACAGTGTGCCCTACTGGACAGAAAAAGAAATGTACATGTATTATTGTAACTGTTTAAATGTATATGTTTAAACAGAAAATACTGGAAGAGAAGAGGTTAATCTCAATCCAAACTGCAGAAGTGTGCTAACCAAATACTCCACAATAAAACCACTGGTATGTTGATGCTGTAGAAAATGCTGGTAGTCCACAAAGTAAAGCAAAAACGTTTATTGTAAGACAATAGAAAGCTGGTAAGAGCTTTCATCCTCAACAAAAGAACTTCATCAGACAAATTAAAATCAAACACAGAACACATTTTAAACACTCCCTTTGTGCTTCACATGATAGTAGCCACTCCCCCTAAGTAACAAAAATTTAAAAGGGCATCGTTAACAAGTCTCAACGGGTAGCCCCTTTTTAAAAACATATCTTTTAGAGGTAGTAAATAAAAGAGAAAGAAATTTTTATATACCTCTTTTATCTGAGGTTTCATTGAATGTAACACACACAGTGAATGTTGCGCCCCTAAACTCTGTTTTTACAGGAAAATATTATAATACTTAATTCATTTCTACATACACGATTGATAGTCCTGATATTAAACATATTTTGAGTAAAAATTGGTCAATTCTAACACATGACCGAAGTATCAGAACAAATATTAATGAACAACCTACTGTTATTTTTAGAAAAGGTAGAAATTTAAATTTTTTTTTCCGAGAAAGGACATGCTGTGAATCATTTTTAAATGGATGTATGTTGAAGTGTGGTATGTGTCGATACTGTCCCTTTATAAAGGAAGGAACAATATTTATGATCAACAGCACTAAGATTCATATCAAAAATAAGTATAACTGTAACTCTGAATGTATTATTTATTGTGCCCTCTGTAACCTATGTGATTGTTTTTACATTGGAAAAACTGATAGAAAATTTAAAAATAGAATATATGAACATTTGTATGAAATAAGAACAGGCAAAGAGACAAATGCATTGTATAAACATACCTCAGAGAACAGAGACCACACTTTCAATTTTTTTGTTATTGATGGTGTCACGATGGATATCAGGGGAGGTGCATGGTGTACCTTACTAGAAAAGAGATAATTATACTGGCAGTTGTTATTAAATGTGAACAGCTGGCCAGGTTTAAATGAATCCCTCTCTATTAATTCTCTTTTAAAATTGAGAGCTTTAAACAGATGATTATTTATTTATATATTTATTTATATATTTATTCATTGCTCTTTTAAAAAAATTGTGAAGTGGATGATCTTTTTTATATATTATTTATATTTTTATATCTATTAACATGTATTTATTTAACATTTTGTCATTGACATCACAGTTTGTATTGCCCTTTTAAATTTTTGGTACTTAGGGGGAGTGGCTACTATCATGTGAAGCACAAAGGGAGTCTTTAAAACGTGTTTTGTGCTTGATTTGAATTTGTCTGATGAAGTTCTTTTGTTGAGGGCGAAAGCGCTTACCAGCTTTCTATTGTCTTACAATAAACTTTTTTTCTTTACTTTGTGGACTACCAGCATTTTCTACACCATCAACATACCAGTGATTTTATTGTGGAGTATTTGGTTTGCACACTTCTGCAGTTTGGTCAGTAGTTTCTTTCTGTCTTTTGGTGCTTAATCTCAATCCACCAGTCTTTGAAAAACAGTAATAAATTAAATTACTGGGCCTAGGCCATAACAATGTTATCTTACAGTTTTGAATGATGCCAGAGAAGCAGTGTCTGTAAGAAGTACGGTTTATTAGCTCTTGTATGAAGAATGGAATATTTTTATGGCTTTATGACTTCCAGGAGCTGCAGCAGATCTTAGCAAGGCTCAGTGTGTTTGTATTATTGGCACTTATGTGTTAAATTCTTTCTAGCAATGGGTGGTTGCATGGGAACCAAAAGTCAGATGACCAGATATATGTGATGTCATTCTGTAATCCATCTCTAAAAATAATGTTTAATACCAGGTGAGACTTGAAGTCTCAGAGCAGTCTGATTTTGTAACCTGACAAAGAAGGAACTCTCACCTACTTCATCTTGCCTTGCTGTAGTAAGTAACCAGGGAATAATAATTCTTTTGATCAGTCAGGAAAATATAGTGAGATTAGTTCAGTATTGTTTTTTCTGTAACTATGTGAACCTGTCCACCTGTGTTATGTTTAATATTTCCTGTGATTGAAACTCTGGTGTTTATTGTAAAAAGATGTTTAGTATTTTCATGCTCTTTTATTACTTTTCATTGTGGCCGGTCCTTTAGAGAATATTTTAACCTTCGAGAATACTTGGTGACACTGTGGCCACTCTTGAAAGCTTGGCTGCTTGGTCAACATTACCATTTGTATTAATATTAATTTCAGTCAATATAATTGGGTACCCTTCTAAGAGCCTTGGTGTAGCTGGCTTTGGGGTGTCTTTTGGCAGTGTAACTACCGTATACTCTGTGCAGAAGGGGGACATAGCTAGTAAATCTGTGCCAGACTTTCCCAGGGGTGTGTGTGAAAATCAAAACTGTGTATATGTGTGTGTGTGTGTGTGTGTCAGCTACTTGGAGCAGGGACACAAAGCACTGGTTTCACAGAGAAGGTGCTGGAAGACCTGGCTTGGACACTCAGCTGAGGTCTCAACTCTATAGCAGTGCCAGTGGGGAGTCTTATTGGGGACCTGGATGGAGAGAGAAACCCAGACCCTGGACTGTGTGTGTTCCCTGTGTGCTGTTAAGAGAAATCATGTTTGATGCAGAGAACTACATTTGGAAATACTGGATGTATTAATTTTTGTTCCAAGTGAATGTCCTTCTCCAGTGGCAGTGATGATGATTCATACTCCTTGATTACTGGCCCAGAGTAGGGATGTGACACTCATAATGCACTATAGACTGGGAATAGTGCCACTGTGTTTGTAATGACTGAGGTGTTAGCATTGCATCTCCAGAACTGCCATTTTGTACAGAATAAAATGTTGTGTATCCTGACATTAGTGATCATGCCATTTCATGTTACTTGCTTAGCATGGTTGCATATTGGGCAACATCTGGTACAAACAGCTCATCACCTTTGGATAGAAAGTGAGTAGAAATGTTTGTGTATTCTAGAAACATATAATTTACACATATATGTGTTGACACCACTTTTTGATAGTGCTGTGGACATATAGTTATGAGATCTTAGAATTAAATAAAGCACAATCAGTTCTACTGAAGGAGCCTATTATCCTCAGGCTGTCCTCTTAAGCCAAAAATAATTACTAATCCTTCTTTAGCTATGCTGGAAAAATGATATTACATTGGTCAGAACTTATTCATAATGGATACTTCTATTCTGACTCAAATGACATTGCCAATATAGCTGCAAACTTCACCCCTGAAACTTTTATTCAAAGCCTGAAATATCTCAGTCACTTACTCCTCTAATTATTTCATCTAGTATGTATACCACTGTTGGGTGTCTGTGATTGCATTCTGCTATTGCAACTTCCTTCTAACTTCCTTCTGTATTCCAATGCTTATCTGTGTTGTTCAGGTGTATGTTCTGCCATAGGGACCATTTATATTTGTATTGCATTTTGTCACTTTGGTGGCTTTGCATCAGTCAGTGTTAGAGCTACTGCACTAGCAGTTTGTTACTTCATTCTGTCAATGTTTGGCCATCTGCTATGTGGATGCATTACTGGAATCCATATGAAGCACACATTGATGAGGTCACTGGCTCTTCTGAGGACAAAGTGGCTTACAAGACATAAGGTTATTGAAATACTAAAGAGTAATGATAGTTGCAAGATAATTGTTTTTATATCATATGGAGTGACAGAAATTATGTAGACTGTATTTGAAGGCAGTTAGTTGTCAACTGCATGACGTATTGTGGGGAAAAAAGAAAGAAAAGCATTGTAGAAAAACATTGTGGAAAGTGGGGTATAATATTACATAGACATCATCTGTTTTCATAAGAAAAAAAATGTTTGTAGTAGTAAGGTGGAACAGTGAAAACTGACTGAGATCTCTTGGATAACTAGCAGGCAGAAACAGTGGGAGGAGATATGGCTGACATGATGCCTCTGTAAGTTTCCTTGCAAAAATAATGGCCCTGGTGTAGTTCCAAGATTGTTGGAGAGTTTATTCCAGAACTCTGGTTCATGTACAGAGAAAGTTTTGATGACAAAGGTAAGTTTTTTAGAAGATGACAATGAAGGGAACTTTTAAAACAGCCAGCAGATCTGGAATGGGATGCTGGATGAAACAAATTGAGAAAGTTACTTACAGCAGGATCTACCCATAACCCCCCCCCCCCAAAAAAAAAAAATCTGTATTGCAAGATTTAATTAAGGAGCAATCCATAATTTAAAAATACATATAGTTTTGAGTCATGCTGAAAAGTAGGCATTACAATATTTAATGACTAATAAATATCTGATTATAACAAAGGATAGGGGGGGCTACTGTATTGTGTCATAAGAATGATTATAAAAAGAAAGTTTTGGAGTAATTGTCTCAACAGACATTTTATCTAATGGTGGTTTTGAACCCCACACCAGCTATTAAAATACAAATTCTTGTTTCAGTAAAGCAGGTGTGATAGGGATTATAAGCCTGCAAGCTGACTTGAATTTAAAAAATGGAGGATTCTTCTTCTTCTTCTCACATTATTTTATGTTTTTCTACCCAAGATTCATAAACAGAATCTGTCCCCAATCACATCTGTAGTTTCCAGAAGATTATTTAAACCATAGTTACTTTTTTGTTAAATGAAAACATCACTAAATATATAAGAAAGACTGTGTAGAAAAAAGTTTTTGGACAACTGTTGGCTCATTTGGGAACTCATCTTAAGGAACTGGATGATTTAATACACTTCCTTAATGTCATTGTTCTAAAGATATATGGGAGACTAATTTTTTGGAAGTTTCTATTAAAAAAGGACTGTTCGAGGATTATAACTAGTTTACCATAACCCATTTACCAACGAGTCATTAGTTGTAATCATAAGCATCCGATTAATAATATTTCTAAAGCACAATTTTTAATGGCTATGAGGTTGTAAAGTGATTAATTTCCTTTGCTTGTGAAGCCGGTGACTACATTAGAAGATTTTTTAAAGTGGGGTTATTTACCTGTGGTAGTCAGTAAATCTAGAAAACAGATTCAAGATACAGATAGAACTATAGTTTTAGGTATAAAAAGAGTGTGTTAACAAGGAATCCTTGTTATGCTTTACTTCCACATATGAAACAAATAGCTCTTTAATTAAAAATATTTTACAAATGCATTGGTATATTCTTTCAGATTTTTTTTTCGGGATGTGGTACCTAATAAGTGTTACGTTAATTATTGAAACAGTACGAGTAGGGCCAATATTTCTTATAAAGACTCTGGTCAGCTTAGGGGGACTTTCTTTGGGATATAGGGAAGTGAGCTCTGTATAAGTTGTTTTTATTGCACACATTTGTAAAACACAACCCTCCACATCTGTTAATATGTCAGAAGTTTTCACATAAGAGAATATGCTAGGTTAAGAACATTCTTTGATTCACAATGAAGTGTTGTTTACATTTATTGGTATTAACAGGGTGTGGGCTGATTTGCCAGTTAGTTAAGAAACACAGATAAAAAAGAGAAAAGATGGATTCTTTGCCTAGGAACAGCATTCACTCATGCAGTAAATGAAAGATAGTAATTTTTATGTATTTTATTAGATATACTGCCATATTCCAAAAGACTTGCTCTCAGTGTAAGTGAATTACTCTGTGGAAAGTCTGCTTTATAGACCGTCCTTGCACCAGTGTAAAATCACCAATAGCCTTCTTGAATTGTTGTATTATATTTTAGCATTGTAGAAAATGTAATACATTTGATTACTTGTTTGCTCCATACAATGTAGTGAAATTGGTAGTATGTCTAATCACAGCTCGTTAAATTGAGAAAATTATTCGGCCCCAAGTATCTAAAACATTGTGATGTCAGCAGGGATACTCCATAGGTTGAAAAAAAACATTTTTTTTTGTAGGGGTGCAAACTTCATACTAACAAAGACACAATATTATAAATACACTCATATACCAGATGTTATGTTTCACTGAAAGAGGAATTAAGGAAAATATCTTCTTGTTCTTCTCCACCATAACAGGATGAGAGCAATCATCCAATGTTAAGGTTCTGAGCATCAACCAGACAGCCACTGGCCCATGGTGGTAGAAAATAAGGCATTCCTTTGTGTAAATAAGTGTGTCATTAGTGGATGGATTTGCATGGCTGAAATTAATGTAGACATTATTTTTCTTTTCTTTGTGAGAAATAGTGTTCCTCTACTGTGCCATTTACTTTTCTGTTATCACAGAATAATTTAAGTTGTAACTGATATAGGAGATTTGGCAAAAAAATGTAATCACTTTCCCAAATCTGTGTTACAGCAATAACATCCAGATTTTTGTATATTAAGGCAGGCTTTGAGCTGTGAAAATTTCTGCTACTCATGCTATTATTGTTTGCTATTTCTAATGTAGTCCTACTCAGGATTTGATTGCTGAAGTGTATCAGATTTCCAGCTCTGATCTGAAGTTAAGAACTAGTAGATGAGAGATTAGCCAATAAAAAAGTTTCATGAGAAACCAGTACTGGTACAACTTTTCCCTAACCATTTCAGTAGTTTTTTTTATGCTGGATATCAGTGCAACTTCTAACTAACCCCACTGCAAGTAATCAAATCCACTCACTTTCTGCATGTATTGGTTTCTTTACATTGTTTGTTTTAAGCTGTGTGAATTAGACCAGATATAGGGAGAAAGTGCTTATCAGTTGAAATACAGAAAGAATCTACACTTATTCACACTAGAAGACCTACATCCCTGTTTTCCTTTTAATTGTTTATTTTTAGTCATATATTTTTAAATTTGGCTAAAATATCATTTTGGTACCCTTTTACCATTACTACTGAAAGGGTTAGGAAAAGCGCTGAGGAGCCTCAAAGTTATATCCAGAAGCATAGATAGGGTGGGTGAGAGGGGCAACTGCCCTAGGCACAAAGAGTTGGAGAGGCAATTGGCCATCTGTCACAACAATGTCTCTCTCTCTCTTTAATGGAATAATAGCTTTTGAAAGTCAGTATTGCATTTGTAGTGGAACCCGAGTGCTTTAGGACTCTATGAGTGGTCTAAACTGTAGTAACTGTCTGCCACATTTGTAGCAAGCAGCTTGCTTCAGTTTAAAAGAAAAGGTTATTTTGATAATTAAGACATGAGAGCAATAACACTCTGTGCAGGCAGGGTATAAACTATAGAAACTGTTTGCTATAGTTAAAAAGAAGACTTACATTTTTTAAACTAATACATGAGCACTTTAGTGCTTTGTGAAGGCAAAGAATAAACTGTAGCAGCTGTTTGCTACATTTGTCACAAGCAGTGTGCAACAGTTAAAAGCAAATTTTTTATAGATACAGTTGTATGCGAGGAGCAGAAGGAGGATTGGAGGTAGGGCATAGAACTGGGACCTGAATGGCTGGAGGAGGAAGGGGGGGGGGGCCTGTCATGCATCTGGCTACCTGGTTGATGTGTCATTGGAAGGGTTGGCAGTTTTTTTTTTGTTTGTTTTTTTGTTGCTCTTGAATGAAAGAACTGGTTGCGGCAGGAGATGGATTTAACTGTAAAATGCAGAGATTGGATTAATACAATGAAGTGCATTTTTGTTTCTCATCACTTGAAGAGCTGAGTGGGAGAGACACTGGTTTGTGATACTAGCACAGACCGCTGGTAGAGCCAGATATGCTTCAGGTTGTACCACTGTGTTTCTCTCCTGGATTTTTTCATTATTTCTGTTTTTAAATTTGGAAACATTAGGTGTTGTTTATGAGTGTATGCTTCAAGGAAACAGGGAGTGTACGATATTCTCATACTAATATGTGAAAGGAAGGGTAGCATATGTGAACTTATGAACTAAAAAATAAACATCCTTGAAAGGATAGTTTACAAACAAATATTTAGCCACATTAATAATTATGGAATTCTCTGAAATGAACAGTGTGACTTTGATAATAGCTTTGCTATTGTCCCAGCTTTTTACATGGCTATGAACATTATAAATAACAATATGAATGAAAGTACTGGAAGAAGTTTCATAGATATGGCAGGGATCTTTGAGATTGCCAACAATAAGCTGCTGCTTCATAAACTAGTTAGACTTAATTTTTGGTGGAGAGAAAAATTTAATGGCTAAAGAACTATTTAGCAGATAGACATTTTTGTGTCCTGGTACATTTTCAACTAGGAACGTTCACCTATTTTCTGTTCCTCAAGAAAGAGTTTTAGGGCCACTTTTGTTTTCTGTCTTTATAAATGTTGTTACGTATGGAGAATGATTTAGAAAGGTTTTTGTGAGGTATAAGCCTGGTGTTCACCTCATAGTAACCACCATATATGATCACAGACAGCCCCACCTCGATGCTGTACCTCAAAATGGTATAAAGCACCATGGTGGCTTGTGTCTGTGACTTAATACAAATGCTAATGAGGCATTCTGGGGAGTGCATTATGCTAATTAGCCATGTGCTGTCAGCTCAGAAATACCTGTGGTAAGGCATTTATGCAGTTAGCTGATTCAGAAAATTGCTCAGTTGCATAGTGTTTGTGTTAATGAACATGCCCAACAGTTCAGATTCACTCATTCCTTCTAGTAGGTGAGATTACATTAGAAGTAGATGCTGGGGAATTTAGCAGATAGGTAGTAGGGGGCATGTGTTTGTGTGGCTGCATGTGTGAGTATATGCAGATGAATGAGTGGCATCAAGTGTGCATTTGTGTGTGCATGTATCAGTGTGTGAATGTTTGGGGGGGGCTGTCACTCTCCCACATTCTCCTGCACTGAGTAAATATTGCAATATTTGGAGTTGGTGAGCACTAGACACTATGGATACTCTTCTGTCATGTTCTAAAGGCACGTAAAAAATAGAACAACAGTTTGCAGCATGAAAGCTGCAGAGTGGGAGGAACACTAGATATCAGGGATACTCTTTCATATTACCTGAGGTTAATTAAAATAGGGGAGGGAGGTTTGAACCATGTATCTTCAGCACACAGCCAGTTCCTTCACAGACTGTTAGTCCTCTGTGCCATCACTAGACAGAAGGGAAAAAAAGGGAAAGGTTTCAAGCCTTGCTACCTGGCAAAGAAAGCAGCTTGATAAGTCAGAGCCTTAATCCACTTCTCTAACTAAGGAAGGTATGTGAAGGTATATTTTTTTTACACTATAAAATATGAAACTCTAATTTTGGCGTTAATCACTGGCTGCAGTGATCTTTGTGTTTTGGACTGGGCGTGTAGAATATGTTGCATCAGACACATTCCATAAAATTAGGTACAGTTAAAATATTACCTGCATTCATTCAAAAAATGAGTGGTGCAATAGATCTAGCATCATAGTGCACTCTATCAACAATAAGAAGACTGAAACTCTAATATCTGGTATCACTGACTGTACAGATCCATGATTTATGAGGGCAGATAGAGAAAGAAAAATAAGAAAAGAAAACAGGGGCATTCTTTCAATGCACGGACAGGTAAGAGGTATATTTGAATTTGTGCATGTCTGTGGCTGAGTGGGGGCAGGGGTGCTGTGCCAGTGGGATGCCTGGGCTGCCAGTGTTGACTGCTGCAAGAAAGTATAGGTTTTCACTTGCAGTAGTTATGGGCTACTCAGACATACAAATTAGTCAGTAATGAGATCTTTCCTCATTGCAGCTAACATATCTCTGATTTGCATTTCCTGGATCATGGAACAGCCACTTTTTATCACAGCTTTTACAACCAGAGGTTGGGTTCTTTATGAATCCATGGAATAATCTCCCTACTAATATTGGTTCTTTATGCTGATGATGTCATCATGCTGACATTCTAAATGCTCCATCACTATGGCTGCATGGAGCAATGCTAATCAAATTTATACTGGCAAATCTAAATCAGGGTTATGCTCTTAAGATTATAGGCAATTACTAGCCCTAGAGCTATTTTAAGCCTAGCCATTCATGCCCCAATTTCCCCATTTATCAGTGGCCATGAGCTAGAATGACTTTGGTATATGCCTGTGCCTTAGGACATATGCAAATTCCTGTCCATAAGGGCCACAGGTGAAAACCAGGGATGAATTTGTGATTTGCCATCCATTGGTTAATATTTCATTAGAATATGCTTAGGGAAGAGCTCTGCTTCACATGAATGGGGAGTCTGTTCCAGAAAAGGTGTAATCTCTTAGACACATCTCTATGCCTCCAGTATGTTTTGTTTATGTCACAGACAACGTTTGGATCCTTAGATTGAGTCATTCTAGTGTTCTTTGTTTTGCTAATGTATAGCAGATCCATCAGGGCTGGATTGGAGAATGCCTTTTAGATTAGGCTATAATAACCCCTCAGTAGCCTGTAAGAGACCAAGTACGGGGACAGGGTTTTTGAGCAGGTCTGCATAGGACATATTATTTACATCCTGTTTTCTTTTAGTGAAGAACTTATTTGGCCATTTCAGCTGTTGAAAATGCTTAATCAGATACATGTCCAAGGGTGCACTGTGCTCAATTACTGGTCTAATGAGGGCTGAGTATAGTGGGACTATGATCTCCTTAGATCTGGATGCCATGCCCTTACTTACAAGTTGTGCCATGTAGAAGGATTTTCGCACTGCCATGAACACCCAGATGTCAAAGTTCAGGTTACTCTCAGCCTGAGTTTCCAAGTCCGTTATCACTGGGTCTGTTATCATTGATTTAATTTGTAGGGGTGGTTATCTTCACAAACGGCATGATTATGCATTTATTGCAGTGAGTTTTCGGCTATGGTTCTGGTACCAGTTATTTGTCTGTGTCAACCCTTCCTGGAGTATATTTACATCTTTGGGGGATTCAGTGATTGCACCCAGCTTGCAGTCATTAGCAGTAGGCAGTAGTCCCTGTACATTTGCCATGACTTCAAAGAAGTATATTCCAAACAGGAGAGGTCTCAGTATTGAGCCCTGAGGGACACCACTAGTAACAGGCCTCTTGGTTGGAGGTGGATTCCCTCACCCTAACTTCATGTGTCTTATCTGTGAGCCATTTGGCTGTCCATCAGGTGACATAGGGATTAATGCCTACATTTGTAAGTTTCTCTATAATACCTATGTGATGTATTGCGTCAGATTCCTTTGTATATCAAGGTAGGCAGTATGTGCCATTTTGCCTTCATCTATGGCTTCAGTGACCTACTTGAAGATGTTCTCCAAGTTTAGTAGGCATGACTTGCCTTTGACAAAACAGAACTGAGATGGGAGATGGGGCCAGTGTTTGAAGATATCCTATGGCTTTGTTTATCATGTCAGTAATAATTCTTTGCATACTCTTACATGTATGACCAGTCAAACTTATGAGTCTGTACTTCCCTGGGTCTGCTGAAGATCTGCTTTTGTGTAGTGGGATGATCATTGTAGTCCTGCAGTCCCTAGTGGTGAAGCCTGTCTGTAGACTGTGCTTGAATAGAAATTCTAGTGGGCCTGACAGGTTACATTTCATGCTATTTGGGAGGCATCCTGGGATATTATCAAACCCATGCATGCAGTATATTTAGCCCTGAAAAGTGCATTGGGGACCTCTTCTTTAGTGTTAGTTGGTGGAGAAATGGTAGAGGGTGTTTCCTGGAGAGAAACTTGAGGTGATAAGGGGGGGAAATTGGAGCTAACTTTATCGGGCAGCAGATTTGCTATATCCCCAGTTCGGAATAGAAATTCCATTTACTATTAGTTCAGCACACTGTTGAGTGTTTTGTTTAAGATTGTGTACATAATTGAAAAATGCCTTATGGTTATCATTAGCCTGGGAGGTTATTTTTGCCGTGAAGTTCACTTTCATGGACTTGATTTGTTCCCTGAGTTGCTTGTTCAGATTGCTGAGGGAGTTTTTTTTTTTTTTTTTTTCTTTTGGGTCTAGCACTTCCTATTTTTGGAGAATATTTTCTTTCTTTTGTTGTACAACCCATTTATACTGGGGGTCCACCAAGGAGTCTTGTCATTTGAGTTTGCCCAAAGTTTATTTCAGTTGGGTACTACTGTTTCTATGCATTTGTTTAAATGGGCCACTGTGTTCTCTGAGTTTGAAGGGGGCTTGAGATTCACTTATTAGGAGGTAGATAGCCTTGGAAAAGTTCTTAAAGGTTTTGGGGTTTGATGGGAGTTCAGTCTTTATATCTGACCTGAACAGCGAGGACATTACACAAGATGGGGGGGGGGGGGGTGCAACATTCCCTCATATTTGTGAGTATTAGATCCAGGATATTTTTACCTCTAGTAGGTGTGCAGACTAGCTGTACCTGGGCGTTTGTATTGACAAAATCTATGAATCTTTGAGCCTGCAGGTTAGTGGGTATGTATCCCAGTTTATGGTGAGATAGTTGAAATCACCCATGAATATTGAATTGGGCCAAATTGTGAGCGACTCCAGTGCATTCAGGTATGTGACATGGGTTAGCCTAGGTCATAGACAGTGACCTATAGGTAGCAAGGGCATTTTATTTGACTTTACCTAAGGTTAGTTGGACATGGAGTAGCTGAAGCATGTAATATTGTTTGACCATCAGTCTGACAAGCCTGATCTGCAAGGGCATGGAATGCATTATCATGGAACTTATAAACAAAGACATTGGCAACCTTCAAACACTGGACCCCACCCAGTTTTGGTTTGTGAAGGGCCGATCTTGTCTCCTGAATCTGATTGACTTCTTCGAATCAGTCTCCAGAGCTGTGGACGAGGATAAGGCAGGGTCCACACAGCCTATCTGGACCTCACCAAGGTCTTCAACACCATCCCCCACTCTGGAATCATAGATAAACTTACTAAGCTGGGCATAAATCCCTACATCACTCGATGGGTTGCCAACTGGCTTACTGACAGAACCCAGATTGTAAAAGTAGCCGTCTCCAAATCCAGCTCCAGACAAGTGACAAGTGGAGTACCTCAGGGTTCAGTCCTGGGACCTCTCTTGTTTGGCATCTACTTCTCTGACGTACAGGCCAACACTAAGGGACTGTGGCTAACAAAGTTTGCAGATGACTGCAAACTGGGTGCCATTATTGAATCCCCAAATGATGTGGATATTCTACAAAAGGGCCTTACAGGAAACAGATGTCTGGTGCCAGAGCCATGGGGTCAAGCTTAATGCCAAGAAATGTATAGTTATCCCCTTTGGAAAAAAACATGTACCCATGAATTACCACATAGATGTCAGGACACTAAACATTGAAAGTGTGATGAGAGACTTAGGGACACAGGTGGACAGTGGTCTCACTTTTGTTAACCACATCACCACAACAGTCAGGAAATCCTTCTATGTGGCACACCTCATCACTAAGGGCTTTTCATCCAGAAAAAAGGAGGTCATTGTCCCACTGTACTCATCCCTCATTAGACCCATTATAGAGTATAATGCCCCGTTTGGTATGTACCTCACAAGACATCTGCAACAGCTGGAAAGGCCACAGAAATACCTCACTAAAAGAATCACAGGCCTAAAGCAGATGCCATATGCTGACCGCCTAAAAAAAACTCCAGCTATACTCTGTGGCATATCGTCTACTCAGAGGCGATCTCTGCTTAACATACAAGGCCATGTCAAACCCTGAGCTGTTGGACATGCTCCACTTAAAGAAATTCCAATCCCTCAGAGCCACACGCTGCAGGGATCTAAACCTTGTCATCACAATGAACAAAACATGCTGGAAGGATAGGTTCCTGATCCAGAGACTCCCCATACTGTGGAATAGACTGCCCATACATGTCAAGCAGAGAGTACCTCATTGGCCCTCTTCAAAAGGAACCTTGATGATTGGATGAAAGATAGGAAATTCACCCCGGGGATCATATGAGTTGCCCTACTAGACAGGGGCCCAGAGAAGTAAATATTGTGGGAAGGAATATCCAGGGAAATTGTTATGGCTAGGCTTGCATAGGCCCTAGGGCCGATAGCCTAGTACCAACCTATGAACCAATCTTGAGATGTGCCTGCCTTTTGTGCAGCAGCTGGTCTACGTGTGGAAAAAAAACTATAGTTTTGCACTGCCTGAGTGCCTTCTACAGCTTTAAACTTTGTTTCAGTAACTGCACAGATGTTAACAGTCTCCAGGGTGAGGAGTGCTTCCAGGAAGTGGAATTTCTTGTTGAGACTCCTAGTATTTAGTAATACCTTTAGTTTTTCTTGCATAAAATGTACTATGCTGGAAGGTTTATCAGATTGGCATTGCCTAAAAAGGCACTATAGGGGTGGATAATGTTTGGGCCAATATCCAAAAGCCTTGAAGGGACAGGTGAAGACCATCCCTGGCAAAGCAGCATAGTCTATCAGTCATGTCCTCCCAAGCTGACAAATATTTGAACCCTAGCAAACAAAACAGAATGGACACCAGCCACAGTAACCACACTTTATTTCAGTTTAGCTCTTTCATCCCATTCCCGCCATGGTATTAGAAACCCAGACGACTTGGAGAAATAAAAAGGGAGAGAACATAATTTTGGTTTTATAGTTATACAACAAATCCTTAAAGATTTGCAAGGTAGGACGGTAGCTGAACATGGATAATTTGTGAATTCAAATGGCAGCTTAGGTTGAATGCCACTTAGTACCCCAGTATTAATGAAACTGTTAGCATTAATTGTGTGCTTAAGATGAAAAATTTGAAGGTTTAGTAGATTAAATATGTTTTTAATAATTTTGCATGGATTAGTTTTATGATTGGGTAATAAGATAATTAAAGTTTTAATTGTTTTATTGGTAATTATGTGGTAACAATTATGTGTTAATGGTATAAAAGTGCTAGGTTGTTTTGATGTTATAGTTCTGAAGAAGTCCGTAATAATTTGGGATGAAAGCGCTAAACTGAAATAAAGTGTGGTTACTGTGGCTGGCGTTCGTTCTGTTTTGTTTTCTAAGTTTTAAGTAGAGTTTTGGTGTGTGTCTTTTTTGCAGAGGAGTAGATGGCCTGATTAGTAACGACATGGAAAGCACTAGCTCTAATGGAGAATTAACTGGGTTATTGAACCAAGTGAGCCAGTAGTTAGCTTTGCATTCTTCACAAATGACGAATGTTTTGGAGAGCAGTGGTAATAGTCTGTTTAGCAGCCTTGGCTATCCGTTAACCCAGCCTATTCAGTATTCCAGGTTGGCAAATTTGGTCGGAAGTGGAGGTGAGATGAATCAAGAAAATCCATTGGCATGTAGTGTGGAGGCTCAACCCATGTCCTTTTTTCAGAGTCTAAAAGACTTTGAAGGAACTTTTTTGGCATACAGAAAATTGCAGTTAGAGAATAGCTATCTACAAAGAAACTTAGAATTGCAACAAGTTCCTAGAGGTTTGCGATTATGGAAGTACCCAAATGGTGCAGAGACTAATTTGGATTTTATTAAGGACTTGCATTGGGTATTTGATCATGTCGGAATGGAGGTGATGAAACTAATGATTAAGTATAACAACCAGAAACTAGAACGTTTGGTGAAGTACTCCACTTAGTGGATACTTTCTAAATCTGTTGAATTTTGTATGGTCGATTCAAACCATCTGGTTGTATATATGTAAATATATTGTTGCTTAATTTTTCTATGTTATGTACAATTTTTTTTTTCTTTGATGTTTTTGTGACTCTATTTCTGCTTATATCTTAACATCATTGTATACATACTTTTGATTCAAATGTTTTTGATTATACTGTGAACTGTATGTATACTGGAGCTTATCTCCTCGGGTCTCCACTGAAAATGGGCCCCAAGCCCAGTTGGACCAAACTGGTTAACAAATGTCAATGAATAAATAAATACATTTCTGGATGAACAGAACATTCTCATACAGGATGATTTGATCTTTGAACATTACAAAACAAATTATCAAAATATGTTTCTGAACATTGACAACATATGTAAGAACATTTTTACTTGTAAAATGAACAAATTGAGGAGGGACATTGATGAATATGCAACGGGGAGGGCATATCCACAGTCAGCTGATCGTCTAGGCAATGTCAATGAGGGAACCAATCATAGAGCATTTAGAGAAGAGGAAGTGAGATAATAACCATGAGTTTATCATCCTGAGCGAGCAGAAGTCCCTTTAGAGTACAACACGAGGCGTTTAGGGAGGTTGAAAAACAAGGAACAGCAGTACCCAAAACAAGCAGTGAGCAATTACAAGGAATACATCGCACAGGGAGCGAGACCGAAGAATTGCAACTATGGCCAACATCAGCGGAAGAAATGATGGATCTTGCTATTGGAATGTGCAATGAAGTAAGAGGAAATAGTGAAAATAAGAACTGGCAAAAGAATGGTAATGACTGTGTATGCAGGGACTTGAATAATGGACATGGTTTGAGTGAAGTGTTTTTGGAGACTGTTATTGATGAATTTGATTTATTAATTGATTGTATCGACAATTTTGATAAAGAAGATCGAAATTTTATACCGGATGTAATTTTAAATAGCGTTAGTGATTTTAAAGTGTATAATTACTCATACAACAAATAAATACATAAGGCACACACAGATTTATTGGCAAAAGGCTTTACATTTGTGCCAGGTAGAAGGGGAATGTGGTTGATTTACTTATTGATTTGAAATTGTATACACGAAAATTAAATTTATGTTTATGGTTCAGTAATAGCATGCCAAATGATAATGTAGATAGTATGATGTTAACAAAACCGAGTGTTTTTAATCCATCTTTATCTGTTATGGTTGGGTTATTTGAAAAAGCATGTGAGTTGGACTTTAGGGAAGTTTTAAAGATGAATTGTGGTATGGAAAAAGATAATTTAAGTAGTGAAGAAAAAAGTTATTTGATATTTCCATGGATAAAAACATGTGAGTTATGAAACCTGATAAGGGTAATGGAGTGGTAATTATGGATAAAATTGATTATTATAACAATATGTGTATATTATTAATTGATGGTACATACCAAGAAAGTTCAAGAAATGAGATAAATATGTCTTACAGGAGGTTGGATATGTTATTAGATGACATGTTATATCAAAGACAGATTAATGAAAAAGACCATGTATACCTGAAAAATGAACATCCAGTGGTATCCAATATTTTTGGAATCTGTAAAATACATAACGGGTTACAAAGTCCTTCATTTAGGCCTATAGTCGATGGCAAAAGAGCAAAAACATGTTTTACTGGTAAATATTTGGATTGTCACATGAAAACATGTTTGCATTCTTTCTAGTATATATGTAAGGGTTCTTGGCAATTTTTGGCAAACTTAAATAAGATAGAATACATGGAAGATATGATATTGGTCACCACAGATGTTTGTAATTTATTCTCAGTCATACCACAGGAAAGAGGTTTGGTATGGTTAGAAAAACAATTGTTGGTTTCTGGCAAATATGACACGGACCAGTTTGTTTAGAGGTATTTCAGCTCTTAGGGTACTTGCATATGTATTTGGTGACACTGTATAGGCCACTCCTAAATAGCCTTAAAAGTCTTGATCACACTTACCATTTGGATAATATTAACATCATACAGTAGAATTGATCACCCTTTGGGAAGGGCCTTATAGTAGCTGATAACTAGTGGTTACTGGCAGCTGGTATTACCTTATAGTCTGGGCAGAAGCGGGCATAGCTAGTGAACCTGTGCCAGCCTTCCCCAGGAGTGTCTGTGTTTGTATCTAAATCAAATCTCAAAGTGTGTGTGTATGTGTTATCTACTTGGGCAGGGACACAAAGCACTGGTTGGACAGAGAGGGTGTTGGAGGTTTAGGCTTGACCACTTGGCTGAGATTTTAACCCTATAGCTGTCCCAGTGGGGATTCTTATTGGGGATCTGGAGAAAGAGGGAGAAACCAGCCCCAGACTGACTGTGATCTCTGTGTGCTCATAAGGGAAATTGTACTTTACTGTGTGTGTACTTGCCATCCTCCCATTGTGCACATCCCTCACTGGTGCTAGTGGTGAGGATTGAGGCTCCTTGATTACTGGGCCAGTGCAGGGGAGTCACATGAGCATCACCAATTTACTTCCCTTCATATTTTTAGGATTTGGGGGGAACTGCCCCCTCCCCACACACACTGAAAGCACATGTGCATATAACCATCTTTGCAGAGTTTATATGCACATGTGCATATAAACTCTGCAAAGATGGTTACTCGGTCAAGTGTTGAACAAGCGAACCAAACAGTATGAGGCAACAGCACAAACTACTGTATCTCCCTGCTGACCTTATAAAGTGCAATAAATACATCACCCAGCTATATAGTGTCTGACCCTACTGTATGCATACATAAGTCAGTGGCATGGGGTCATAGTGGGAAAAGAAACAGAAAAAGTGGGTTCCTTGACTATCATGGCTCATGGTCCAGTGGTCTTTGGACAATGATTTGGACAAATATAAATGAAAATTTGCAGCACTTGATGCATTATAGGTACCTTTTGGTTCCTCCTTTCTTGCCCATCCTTTGAGGGTATAAATATTAAGTTCCTTCATTTTGTGTCCATGATATTTCTAATATGTTCTCTTTGCATTCAGTGTGTTTATCTCATGGCATGTATTCAGTTCTGTGTTGATCCCTGTTGTTCCTATTATGATGGCCTCTCTGAAAGTAATGTCTGCAGTTAAGAAGTATTTGATAAACAACTTCCATCTGAAACATGCTCTGATTGCAACATAAAAGACATCCTAGTTTTTTAAAAAAAGTCTTGGACTGAAAGCTGGATCCTTATTACAAGTTTAGCAGTGAAATCCCTTAGTGTTGCAAGAGATTGTAAGTAATTTTTGAATTTGTCGGTGTATTTTTGCATGTTCAGCACTTGGTCTTTTGTGCAAAGATTAAAAAGGCCCTGGATTACAACAAAAAAGTATAACCTACAGCAGAATAATTGAAAGTTATTCAAAAACCTTCAGAAAGTCCAGCCTAAATGAATGTGTCACACTTACTAACAGGGTTACAGCAGGGGATTACTGAAGTTGTTAAAATGTACGCAGGCCTGTCGTAATCCCAGTGGTATAGGAACAGAAATGGCTAGTGCAGCTGACATGACAAAAGGGATTTGCTCACTTAGATACATTGATGGGGCTTGAGGCAAAAGTAAGACTGAATTCAGCATTTCTAATCTAAAATATTAATATACTTTCAGTGCACTGCTGTTACTATGCTAGAATCAGTTAATACAGCTTTTCAGGTTATCTGTGATAAAAAGAATGGCCAAAGATCAGTCTGTAGAAAAATGTGACAACATCAATGTATTGCATTGTATTAATTCATACCATGTTTCATTGTATAAATTAACATATTGCTTTGTGTAGAGTACACTGACTTGACTTTGCAGTTGGTTCCACAAAGAACTGTATTTTAGGTTTTAAAGGTCTGCACTCTGTACAGACACAACTACTATGCAAAATCTGATAGAATGATTTCTTTACATTTTTTTATTTTTATTTTTTTATTTTACATTTGTTAACCGGGATAGTCCGACTGGACACAGGTCCATTTTCGGCGGAGGCCCGGGGAGAAAAGCTCCATATGTGGATAGTTACATAAGAGTTAAACAGTAGCAGTTTTTTACAGTCACATATAGATACCAGTACAGAATTATAGGATTATATGCATACTTGGAATACATACATACTTAAACTTAACATTGTAGTTTTCTTGTTCGAACTTAGACATTTTTAGTGGTACAAGGCTGAAAAAGGTAGCATGTCATTCAGTAGTACAATACATATGAGAATGAGACTAAATCTGAAACACTGACTATTTTACAGATAGCCAGGTAGTGAAGAGAGTGGTAAGTATACATACATACAAATGTTTCAAGTACGGGTATTAGTGCCCTTCTAGCTTGCCAATATACCAAAACACTTGTTCCCATAATAAATGTCCAGACTTTTCTTAAAAATATGTAAACTAGTACTTGCTTTAATGTAATTTGTTAGTCTGTTCCAAGCATCAGCTACTCTGTCAGAGAACTAATTAGTACATGTCTCATTCTTCTACATAGGTTGTCTGATGATTCTCTAGTACTTTTTGATAACCTCAAACATTCCCAGAGGTAGTTGTCCCTAAATGCCCTATATCCCTGAATAAGATCTCCTCTTAAATATCTGTAAGAGACACTGTACAAGTTCAGATATTTTAGTCTTTCATAATAACTTAGATTTTCACATCCATGGATGCCCTTGGTATATTTCCGCTGTACTCTTTCCAGTTTATTCATGCTTGTTTTCCTGTAGGGTTTCCATATTGTTATTCCATACTCAAGTTTGGGTCTAATGTAGCTAACAAACAATGACTTTATTATGTTTGATTTCCTAGACGTTATAAATCTTTTTATACAACCTATAGTTCTATAACTATCATAAGCCAATTGGTTGATATGATTAGAAAAACTCATAACTGAATCTACCCAGGTCCATAAATGAGTCTACAATTTCAATAACTGTGTGCTGTATTAAATATTCACCTTATGTCTCCCAAATCTCATATGCTTAGTTTTTAATATATTTATCAACATATTATTCTCCTGCGCCCAAATGGTCAAATTATTTTGCAGACATACCCAAATGGTCAAATTATTTTGCAGACATGCCTTATCTGTAACACTTGTAATCAGTTTACCCAATTTCAGGTCATCAGCATATAGACTGTAGAACACCTCAGATGAAAAAGTAAGGTCTGAAAGATACAATCTAAAGAAGTAAGGTCCTAGGACAGAGCCCTGTGGGACACCTTGACTGTAACCAAGGATTTCACTTGTCCAGTTGGTGTGTGATACTTGCCATGTCCTATTTGTAAGCCATGCAGCTATCCATCTTATCAACAGTACATCAATACCTAGTTGTATTAATTTATTGATCAGTGTTTTGTGTATGACCCTGTCAAATGCTGAAGTTAAATCTATATAAATCACATCACAACACAGGTTTTCATTCAAAGCTATTATATTGTTATAGAACATCATGTTACAGGTGGTAATAGATCTATTTTCAACATGTGCATGCTGATATATGGTTTCAAGTCCCAACCTATCCAGTTCTGACAATAACTTATCCAGTATTACCTTCTCCATTATTTTTCCACAACATGAAAGTAGACTTAAGGGTCTATATGATTCTGGGTTTGTCCTACTCCCCTTTCCCTTAAAGACAGGTTTAATAAGTGCATGTCTCCAATCTTGAGGAATCTCCCCATATTTATATGACCTAGTGAATAATAGATATAATGATAGTGTAAGTTCTTGCTGAAGTGTTTTCAGGTCATTGTTACTTATTCCGTCTCCTCCCTGTGCTTTGTTTGTACCCAGTTTGCACAGTTCTTTTTCAATATAATCCATTTTAATTCCAGTATCTGGGCTTGCCTGGATGTCACTAGGACAACTTACCACCCCTTTTGGGGAGCCAAACTGTTTTGCATAAGATTTTATAAATATATCTATAACATGTTGTGTCTGAGAATAAATTTTAGAATCTGCACATAGTTTATCAGTTTGTGTATCTTTACTCCTTCCACATCTTATGTATCTATAAAAAGGTTTCCTATTATGCTCAATATCTTTATATAAATTTACTTCAAATTTTTCTTGATCTTGTCTAACACTATGCTTAATCTGTTTGTCCAGCTTGTATATTTCAGTTTTCAAAGTTGTAGTTCAACCTCTCTTCCATTTCTTATATTTTTTGGCTCTCACCGTCAGGTATCTTGTTCTTATGGAAGTATTACCCCCCTGATGTTGCGTGCCTAGATCCTGATGTTAAACATTTTTTTGACTTTTTGCACTCAAACAATTTCTTTTTCAAAACTTTCCACATTCCATCTACAGTTTTTCCACTGAACACCTCACTCTAGTTAGTTTTATATAGTAACTGTTTTGCTTCCCTATAATCTGTAATTAACCTTCTGTCCATTGGCTTAGATTTCAGTTTGGCAGAATTATCTAGCAATAAATTAATCTTAATAACCCCATGATCACTGCACATCAATGGTGGTAAAACTTGACTTGAAGTTACAGTAATTTCGCTGGGAACACAAACAATATCTAGTATATTCTGTCCCCTGGTAGGTTTTTTTACAATCTGAAGAGTTTGTTGGTCCTGAATATACTCTGTGAATAATTTCTTTACTAACGTTGTTGAATCAGTATTATTCCAGTAGGTCTGTATTAGATCATCGAATCCTTAAAAAAGCGAACGGTGATTAATCGACCCTATGTAAACGAAAGCTTACAATGTCGAACTGTCAAAACAGCGATTTTTTCTAAGGGAAAAAAAAATCGCTGTTCCAACAAAAAAAAAAATAAAAAACAAAACACTTTAAACATTACATTAAGTGGGGGGCTTCACTCCATACACACCCCCTACTTAAATATACCAACTCCAAGACCGCACTACAGTGCTGAAAATGGCAAAGTAACAAAGCGGCCAAGCAAATTCTTTCCCAGGGAAAGAATTTGCTTAAAAGCCGCTTCGATATTTTGCCATTTCAGTCTTTTAAGTTCGACCAAGACGCATTAGAAAGAATGCGTCTTCGGTCTTCTAATAGGAACCTTATTCCAGTTTGTTTCTGGTAAATTTAAGTCCCCAGCTAATATTATTCTTCCCTCCTATGTTTCATGTAAGACATGTATGAATTCCTCTAGGTCATCTGCACTTGACTTTGGTGGTCAGTACACTCCATCAATTGTTATATGTTCCAGGGTTGTCTTTACTGCCACAATTAGACAGTCTATAGTACTGGTGTTAATCACTGAACATGCAATAATCACAGGTGTCATAGCTATCTTTAATCCCTATCATAACACCTCCACCTGATTTTTTTGTTAGAATGTTACAGTAAAAACATTTATACCCTGTCAGAATTGGTTTCCAGTCATTGTTCTTTTTCACAAACAGTAACAACATCAATCTTGTGGGAACGTAGCAAATTTTCTAATAAAAAAAAAAACTTTATTATTAATGCTCCTAGCATTAACAACCATGAGAGATGCATCAAACATTGCTATCTGTGAACTGTTACATTTTTGACCTGGCAAAAATCCTGACTAGTGTTTGTCAAATATTGCAAAATATCTGCTGCAAAAATTCTCTTCCCTGATCTAGACAAATGCACACCATCCTGTCTGAACACGTGTGCCCAGAAGATGGCTTGGATGCTGTACACATTTCCATTTTTTAAAACAGGAGATTTTTTCCATGTAGGTGTTTATCCAAAAAATCTTTTCATTCACAGTGACCTGACTATCCTTTTTGTAGGTGTAATTAAATGAGGTATACGTTTTTGGCAAACAATACAATGAATAATTAGTGTGCATGAAATTGAATAATGCCTATATCATAACTGCATATATTACTTATATCACTTACAAGCTCAGTAAAATGAGGGTATGTAAACTATTACCAAAAAACAAATAAAAGAATAGTATAGTAACACCTGCACTGCACCGTATAGTTCCTCGGAATACAGCTTCCAGCTATTTATTTATAGATGATTTAGTAAGTGCAGTATTAATATGTAGACTGTGTTTAAAGTACAGCCAGCTGTCCTTTTCGATTCCACAGAAGAAATATCCTCCTGGATAAGCAGTGATCACTGAGTGGATGGATAAGTGAAGCATTTATTGCACTGGAAGCTGTCAGTGGTACACCGTGATCTATTTTTAGAATTTGCGGGATATCATCAAGCTGTGTCAGAGGGATTTTCTTTCAAAGTCTGGATTATGTAACCTTCCAGTTTATTTACTCACTGAATACATAGGACAATATTACAATTGGCAAATAAAGTAAGAAATGGCTATCAGTGAGGTACTGTATTTTATTACCAATTAATATTTCTGAGCCTTTCATTTTTCCCTTAGTCATCCTCTTATAAGACTGTATGTGCCTGTTTATGTATGTGTGTACATGTGCATGCAAACTTCTATATATATATATATATATATATATATATATATATATATATATATATATATATATGCATTTGTGTTTGTACCTGTGTAGTGTACTTGTACGTATGTGTTATGAATGTGTAGTTGCTTGTATGTGTCTGCCCATCTGTGGGTCCTCATGTGTGCATATCCGTGTGCAGATTCACTTCATAATCTTGAAATACTCAAATATCGAGTTTCAGTATCTCGAGACCATGAAGTCAAAAATCCAAGTAACTGAAACCACAAAACCGCGAAACCCAAACTCCCGAAACCACAAAACCGTGAAAAGACACAGCACATACTACACAACACATACAAACACAAACACACACACACACCTCCCAACACTGTACAAAAAGCAATACAACACACACGCACACAACTAAACAAACACACACACAGACCTACCCTTACTATATGCAGGGGGGCAAGCCCCCCTGCACCCCCCCGCACACACCCTACTAATATATATACTAACTCCGAGGTCGCACTAAACTCCATAACACAGACAACCCAGCACCACACATTCCACACCCCCCCCCCGCACAAACACACATCACAGACATACAAACACCACCACTCCCAACACTAACGCACACACACTCTGACCTGCCTACCCTAACCCACACATAAAACGTCCCAACACAGTCACAAACACACAATCCCTCCACAAAACCCTGAAATAAACAACACTCACCTAATGCACTATCCATACCATGGATCCGGCATTGTCAGATTCAACATTTCCAGGTTCACGATTTCCGTCCGTTCAACTTTATAGGCTCAAGATTCTGAAATTTGATATTTCAGGATTTCAAGCTTATAAAGTGTTTCCCTGTGTGCACATATTTATATATACATAAATATGTGAGTTTGTGTGTGTGTGCGCGTGCGCGCATTAGTGTATGTCTTTACACATTTATTTGTGTGATACATATTTGTGTGTGTGTGTTTGAGTATATCCACATGAAAGTGCATGTGTAACCTATATATATATATATATACATATATATATATATATATATATATATATATATATATATATATACATGGGTCGGTGTAGATATGTTTAAGAATGTGTGTTTTTTTGTGTTTGCCTGCGTCTATGTGCAACACCCTAGCCTGTGTGCATATGCTTTCCTAAGCATGTTTTTGGGTGTGTGCATGAGCATACCAATATGTATTTTACTGATACGCATGCATGCTTGTCTGTGTGTACTTCTGTCATTGATCCTTTTGTGTGCAGCCCTCAGTATCACTGCCTTATACTGCTCACAAAAAAAACATAAAATATCTGACCTTTGGTCTTTGTCTTGAATAGAGTGTTTAAACAGCGTAACATAATCATTTTGTAAAATCTAAGGAAGTAATTCTCTGATATGAAGTAATGTAATATGTATTGGATTTATGTGTTTAGTATTTCACAAGGGAAGACTGTATTAGGTATGATAGACAGAGAGAGATGCTGCACTTGAGAGGCACTACTACTTAAGAAAATTGTTTTTCCTGCTTACATTTATACATAAATATGTTTTCCTACTGTTGTCATGAGTGTTTAATGATACTTTAATATACCAGAAAGTTTTGCTTCACGTTTACTATGTGGAATGCTATTTTAAGTGACTTGAGGGGCTTACTGTTCCAGTGTGTGTGTGTTTTTTTTTTATTTTATTAATTTATGACACTCTAGAATGATGGTTGCCTGTGTGTACAGAAATAACTTTCTCCTTATATTTATTTCCATGTTCATAGGTAGGTACTAGGCTATCGGCCCTAGGGCCTATACAAGTTTTCCAAAAAGGTACCCTGGCTTTTGCCACCCAAGAAAATTATTTTTCTGTGCTTCTGTCGAGCATATCCACAGAGGTGATTCCTGGGGTGAATTTCCTATTTCCCATCCAATCATCAAGATTTTTCCTTGAAGAGTGCTAATAAGGAGCTTTGTTTGATATAGATAGGTAGTTTGCTCCAGAGTATGGGAAGTTTCTGAGACAGGAATCTATCCCTCCAACATGTTTTGTTTATTGTGGTGACAAGGTTTAGATCCCTAGAGCGTGTAGCTCGGAGAGATTGGGATTTCTTTAAGTGGAGCATGTCCAACAGCTTTGGGTTTGATATAGCATTGTATGTTAGGCAGAGATCGCCTCTGAGTAGGTGATATGCAATGGAGTAAAGCTGGAGTTTTTTGAGATGGTCTGCGTAGGGCATCTGTTTGAGGCTGGTAATCCTCTTTGTGAGGTATTTCTGTGGCCTTTCCAGTTGTTGTAGATGTCTTGTGAGGTACATACCAAAAGGGGCGTTGTACTCTATAATGGGTCTAATGAGTGACGAGTAGATGGGAACAAATACCTCTTTTTTTCCTGGATGAGAAACCTTTTGTGATGAGGTGTGCCACGTAGAAGGATTTCCTGACTATTGTGGTGATGTAATTATTATTATGATGTCTTTATTTTGGAGAGAGTAGCTGAAATGGCTGAAGCTCACCTCTTTGTTTGGACTACCCTGTGACTTCTTTTGTGGATTTATTTATGCATTGATGTTTGTCTACCATAGTAGTTGATAGGTCTCAAGGCATTTCAGCTGCTACCTAGTCAGTTTTAGGAAGTACTTCATGGCAGGAGATATTTATGTTATTTTATAAACAATTTTAACAGGTTTTATTACTAGTATCAAATAGGTTACAGTTGATTCTCAAGTAATAACATCAGTGATTTAGTGCTTCAAACATTAAGAAAAAATAGAATAAAAGTTCATAGTCAAAGTATATCAGTGCTGACTAATACCAAATTATCTCTAGCTAAGGAATTACTGTATTCACATTATAAGACAGTTTGATTTCTAAACAGGAAATGGTTAAGTATTTGTTACTGGTACAACTGAAAGTTGGAAGTGTCCTAAATTTGGAACACAGAACTATACAGTAACTGTGTGTGTGGACTGCCTAATGCAATATTCTACCTAATTAAGACACTGTTTGCTGTAATTACATTGTTTATTACCATCTGACAATATTATGGTCTTAACAGAACATTTATAAATGGCTGAATTTGATGATGAAACAGAATGTTAAAAGTGGAAGGAAGTGACACACTTTTCCAAGTGTATTATCAGTTGAATTTTGAATTCTTGTATGATGGGTGAGCATCATATGGTTGAACAGGTGAGTTGTTCTAGAACGTAGTGATAAAGCATGATCTGATTTGGCCAGAACACTGTTCTGTATGCGCCGGACTTGGCATTGCTCCTAGGAATCTTCAGTTCAGTGGTTGAAGAGAGCATCTGTGCAGTGATTTACTGTGCAGAGCTATATTTAGCCTGTTTTCCACAGTCTTATCCTCAGGTTGTTTCTAAAGGAGTGCTCATCTATACTGCCCTGCCCCCCATCCCCCACCCATATGACTGCTGCTGGGCAGATTGGCTTGGAAGGGGCTCATGATTGATAGAGACTGGTGGCAAAAAAATATTATGGAGGACATGGGGTGAAAACTAAGCTTCCCACAGATTTACAAAAAGCTTAGAAATCTCACAAAAAAACAGCGTTGTTGCCTTACAGTTAGACGTTACCCGTTCTATTCTCAGTTAGAGCGTCTTCTGTGTGGCGACATGCATGAACGGGCGTTCCTTCGTTGAAGGTTGTGCATTAGACCCAGTAAGTCAGCACGTAAAACTCTACTGCCAATCATTAGCGGACCAGAGTTCCGCTGTGGCGACCCCTAACCGGGAAAAGCCGAAAGACACAAACAAATTAAAGATAAAAAAGAATTCTACTTTAACCCTCCCACAGCTCAGCGAGCCAATCCAAAAAAATGTTGGTACTCTATTAACCAAATATTTCATCCAGGAAATGCTTCCACCCCTAATCCCTGTCCTAACAAGACTCCAGAGGAAACAGCAGCCATCCTTAATAACTATTTCATAGATTCGATAACTAAAATGTTTCCCGCTGATCTCTCTTCCACTGGCAAAATTTTAGAACCAATTTAGCTACTAATTCCTCTGAATACTCTTCAACTTCTAACTCCTCAAATACTTTCTCCCTTACATCTGTTTCTACTAGCAACATAAAATCCTTACTCTCTAAACTAAAACCCTGCTCAACATCCACTAATAATATTCCTTCCTATTTTCTGCAGTTAGCAGCTGACTCACTTGCTTTCCCTGTGTCCGTCTTGATAAATCGCTCTATTACCGAGTCAAAGGTCCCTTTTGTCTGGAAAGAATCTTACACCGTACCTATACATAAGGGAGGGTAACCCCACCAAAATCACCAGTTTTAGACCTATTGCCATTCTATCCCCTCTCTCTGAAATATTAGAGAAGTGCATAGACAAACAAGTCATGCAATGCCTAGATCAAACTAACCTGCTCACACCCACACAACATGGCTTTCGCCCTAAACACAGTACCACTACTGCCCTAATATCCTTCCATAACACCATTTCTCTGGCCAGAGATAACAACAAAGTAGTCTCTTGCCTTTTCCTAGACCTTTCAAAAGCCTTTGATACTGTGTCCACAGATTCTACTATCTAAACTGTCTTACCTTAACTTCTCCACATCTGCT
Organism: Protopterus annectens; assembly: GCF_019279795.1. Classification (NCBI taxonomy): domain Eukaryota; kingdom Metazoa; phylum Chordata; order Ceratodontiformes; family Protopteridae; genus Protopterus; species Protopterus annectens. The sequence goes on from NC_056749.1 coordinate 129,559,554, forward strand.
GTTTCCTGGTTTTCCAGCCATCTTACTGACCGACTGCATTCAGTTAAATGGCTTTCTGCTCTATTCCCCATCTCTCTGTTAAACTGGGAGTTCCACAAGGCTCTATACGTGGTCCATTACTTTTTAATATATTTACCAATCAGCTCCACAGTTCATGCCCCCAATCATCCCTGGTATGATATACTGATGACTCTACAGTCATCACTATTGCTGACACCCTCTCCGAACTTATATCCACTACCCAGGCTTCTTTTAACCTAGTTGAATCCTGGCTCTCAAACAATCAGCTTATTCTGAATCCCAAGAAAACAAAACACCTGCTTGTCCTACCCAACAATGTCAACCACCTTAAACATACTTTCTCTATTCAGTCTCTCAGCAACACTCCTGTAGATGTTGAATCCAGCACAAAACTCTTAGGTGTCATCATAGATGATCAACTTAAGTTTAACTTACATGTCAATAACTGTATTCAGACGACTCACTTAAAACTTGGCCTCCTGCATAAAAATAAAAAGTTTCTCACTAAGAAAGCAAAGGTTGCTCTCTGTCATGCTTACCTCCTACCAAGTCTACTGTATAGCTCACAAATCCTGACAAACCTCAACTCCTCCCTTCTTACCAAACTAGAATCAGCATATAATAAAGTAACTAGATTTGCAGCAAACCACACACATAAATCCCATCACTGCCTCTCACTAAAATACTTAAACTGGCTAGAATTACCACATCAGATTCTCCTCTCTCAGCTCCTAATTATTCACTCTATACTATACCAGTCTTCCTACTGCCCCAGCTGATGTCCTCTTATTTCTCATTACTCTCCCATCAGATCTCTACGTAGCTCGGAGCAAGATCTTCTTCAAATCTCTAAACCCAAGACCAAAATGGGCTGCAACCTCTATAGTTACCAACCTACCAATTCTTGGAATAGGCTAGAATTAGAAATTAGATCCCGCAATAAACTTAATTCAAAGCAGCCTCCAAAGAATACTTAGAACGACACTGGCTCTGCTCTTGCATTCACCCCTCTTAACTCTCCTATTATGGTTATCTGATTCTCTTCCACTTACATACCTGTTAGCCACGTATAACTTTCTTTTCCTCTTTTCCTCTTCTTAACACTCGCCATCTCTTAGCATGAACAGTAACCTCCAATTTTTTTTTTTTACTAAAAATAAGAATCTCTCATCTCTCTCCTTGATCCGTATTACACAGTAACAGTTTGTACTGGAGAATTATTATTCTTATGTCTCTTAGGCTACATTGTATTTCTTTGTTTTACTGACATGTATATTGACTTCTACTATAATTAGTTTCTTTTTTTTTTTTGCTTTTATATTCTCAGTGTAATGCTTTTTGCTTGTTAATGGTTATTTTCAATGTAATGTCTTTTTGTGGAGCTTTTCTCTCCGGCCTCCGCTGAAAAAGGGCTGCTATAGCTAAGTCGAACATTCCCAGTTAACAAATGTAAAATAAAATAAATAAAAGTAAAATAAATAATAAATGCTAAAAAAACTCATACATGTGTTGAGTGATCCACTTGACAAAGCAAGACGGTCACCCATCAGCAAGTAAGAAATAAGCAGCTGCGAGACTAGGATTATAGAAGGTATTCTTACAATGCACCAGAGTAAGGGAATAAACTGTACACATGGATCTTTTCAGCCATAAGGCTAAAAACAAGTCTGCAGTGAAGAAAGGAGCTCTCTGAAGCTGAAAGACTGACAGAAGTAATAGACAAAAAGGTATGCAAAGAGTTTTATATGGGGGTAAAAGTGGTTCAAACAGTTTCATACAGTGTTATAAAAGTATAACCAAGTTAAAAAAAAGTAGTAGTAGTAGTAGACAGATATGCTTGGAAATCTATTCAATCTAAGTACATGAGAAAACACTTAGTGCCTTAGAAAGAGTCAAAATAGATATTCAGTGAATCCGAGGATGATGATTATGTAACCTCAAACAGTTTGCAGTTCCAGGTCTCAGCCGCTGTCTCTGTCTTGGTACTTCAACAATTAGTATCTGTATTGTACAACAATAATGTTAGGTTGTCTACTGCACATTACATTGTGATTGCAGAAAGAAAAAGCTGTTTATTTAGTCTGCACATTTTTTATAGCTGCCACCTTCCATTTTCTTATTCTTTATCCTTGTGTCATAGCTTATATTCCGTACCAGGAAAGACTCTGTGTATTCCTTCAGTCCACTACTTACTGATGTGACACATTCCACTTATTTACAACTTATTCCATGAAAAAGTACTTTCTAGTGTATAGGTTGAACTTTCCACCATTAGTCTGGTAAGCATGCCCACCCCTGTCCCCTCTGCCTTTTATCTTAAACTGAGGTTGCTGCTCCTTAACACTGTAAATGTCTGAAGTTGAGGTTTTGCTATCCCTGAAGCATTTACATATTTAGACAACGAAACTTGGTTTCACTGTATTTAAATTACCGCCTCTTTACAGTGTTTTACTGCCTGTTACAAATCCTGGCCCTACAGGAGTGTAACCATATTTAATCAATACCCTAGTGCCTCATGGCAAATTCTGCATGATGTAAGCCAAGAACTTGCTAAGCTATTACTTTGAAATAATTTATCTACCACTCTATTAGTTAGCCAACATATGCAACATACAATAAATATCAATAATGATTTCTTGATTTAGTTAATGCAAACTCACTTGGTCAACTAGTTACTCTCCACACCATGCTTCTTGGCTTTCTTGCCATTTTCTATACCATTATGGACCCATCTTGGTTTATCCCTCTTATCACTCCGTCCTTCTCTCCCTGATCAAATCCAACAATTTAGAGGTGACCTTCTTCCTAAAATCTGCTTTTACTTAGAAGAATTCCACTGCATTCAAGGCCTTTTCCAAAACCAGTTACTTTTTATATATTGATTATTGGATAACTATAAACAGCACAAGGTCCATCATATTAAATTTCCTGCATACATTTCAGAACACTCCCCCCAACAAGTCGTGATAGCTTATTTAAACATCCACCCTTAATTTCTTAAGCACAGTAATATTAGAATCAGAATATTGAGATTTTTCACATAACCAAATCGCATCTGAAGGCATGATGTGACTGCTTAATGATCGAATCTACGTTGATGACAGATCATGAGTCTATCATCTTGACCTTCTATATTTTGATATTTATGCATGTGTGAAATTACAGGTAAATTTGAGGTTATTTGAAAAAATGTTTCATTTCGGTATTGTTTTGTAATGAAGAGCAAAAGTTTTTTTAGGATTTAGATATAGATTTCCATCTTTTAGCAAAATGTCATTCACTGTGAAAGAATATGATGTCCTGAAGAAGTGCTGGTAGAGATGAAGCTGCACCTATAAAGGTTGAGTCATCAATATAATGAACCATGTTATTAAGGTAGGTGACACTATGTTGTTTAACTGTAAAACCATTGAATAAGAGGGGCCTGATTTTGATCCTTGTGGGACATCTAGATTGACCGACAGGAAGGAGGAGAGATTTTGTTTCCATTGGACTTGGTGCTACCAGTCAGTCAGCTGTGGAACCATGAGAGAGAGGAGAGCAGGACTGGGTGAGGTTAGGGGGAAAAACTCGGTGAGATGATGTTCATGGAATAAGGTGTAAAGTGCTTTTAACACATATAAGACTAGTGAAGATACCAGGTTGTTCTAATCCCTGGGTTGGTTTATGATACTGGTGAAGCTGAGGAGAGCAGTGGTAGTACTATGCTAAGGTCTAGAAAGCAAGCTGGGATCTAGAGAGAAGGTTGTTACAGTTAATGTACTGCATAAGTTGTAAGCAGATTCATTTTTCTAGTATTTTTGATAGAGGGGAAAGGGTGGCAATATGTCTATACTTGGTAAAGTCTGTTGATGTGCCACCATTGCAGAGTGGTATTATATATACATTTTCCCGATAATGGGACATATCTCTCAGAAACTGATTCGTCAGTATAAATGCATGGAAAAATCACGGCATCAGCTGCTAGTTTTAGGTATTCTGTTGGAAGTTGGTCAGCAACTATAGAGGATGTTTTTATTTTCAGAAGAAGTTTTCTTAAAGTAGAGGTGAAGACAAGAAGGAAGGAAGGATAATGAATTTGACTGATTAGGACAGGATGGGGCGTGAATATTCATTATTAATCAGAGATAGTACTGCCTGTATTAAGTAGGAGTTGAACTGAGATGGTATTGAGTCAGTGGTGTTAGAAGTGGAGGGAGAGGGTGTGGTGGTTTGGCTAGGATGTTTGTTTACTAATGACGAAAGTGTCTTGGATTTTTGGTGTTTATATTTGAGGCTGGTATAGTAAATCTGTTTATCCATTTTAGTGTGGCCCTTAGTGAGATTTCTGAGATGCCTGTGAATGTATTTTGTGTTCTACTTTTATATCAGTCTTTACAGGCATTGCCTCCTTGAAGCATATTTTTGGTTTCTTTAATTAGCCATGGTGCAAGGTTTGATTTAACTAAAGCTAAAGATATATATGGTATATTTGGTAGAAAAGTCAATTGGTAGAATCTCATTTGGTTAAAAAATACTTGAGAGCACATTTGGTAAAAGATGCATGTAGTAGAATCAAATTTAGTCATATTCATGCAGTAGCTGAAGTGTTGCATTGAATTATGAGAAATGGTTTAGTAAGCTGATTTCTGCAAAATGTGTTGATGTTTTTCACGATATTTCTTCCCTTGGTTTTATAAAACTGCTTATGCTGATTTTGTTTTCTTCCTCTATGTGATAGGTTTGAAACATGGTTGTGTATCTTAATTACTAAATAAAAAAATAAACAATTGAATGAAGTATTCCTAAAAGAAACACATCTGTTAGAGGATACTATGTACAAAATAATGTGAAGTCATTTTGTATTCTTTGTTTATAGGGAAAAGAAGAGGGAGCTAGAGTTGTTGAAGAAAAGCACATTTAATGCCAAGGATACAAACAGCGTTTTCTAATAGAAAAATGATACTAATGTTAATTCGGGAGTACCCAGCGGGAATTGTGTATGTTTACTATGTTCTGTTGCTTTCATAGACTGAAACAAAAATGTAAAGAATTTACTAAACAATGATCCTGGTAATATGAAAATGTGTTTATTTTGTAGGATTTTTTTTAATTATATTCTTGATAAGACTAACCCTAGTGCCAAAATTAAAATTAAATGTCAGTTTCTACTACAACCATGCAAAACTGGATTTCTTTTTTTGCGTCTTAAATTATGTTAAAGAACTGAATGGTAGGTAGCATCCTTGTTTTATGTACCTTATTCCTATATTTTTGATACTTAAACGAGAAATGAGAAGATGTTTGATTAAGTTAATCTATATTCTAAAATATTGAAACACAGGTGCTCAGTAGGAAGGTAGCTGGAATAAAGAAGCTGAACCACGACAAAGTATTTTTTTTTTTTAATGCAAAATCTGAAGGTAATGCTACTCAATGCTAGAAGTCTAAACCTCAAAATGCACTCTCTTGAGGTACTCCTAAAAATGGAGAACATTGATATCTCTGCAATAACTGAGACCTGGTTCAAGGCTCCAGAGAGCACCCCTGCAATACCAGGCTACAACTTTTACCACACTTTTCGGCCACCAAACCAGGACCGTAACACTAAAGGTGGAGGAGTGTCAATATTCACCAAGGATATTCACACCACCAGGCTAGTTGCCCAACACAATGCGTCTGAAATTCTCCAGGTGCAACTAACACTAGGTAAGACTGCAATCCAAATTGTAGCTTGCTACAGATCACCCACCATACCCCAAGATACTCACTACACCTTTCTAAACATACTGGAAAATATTAAGATAGAACCAAACACCCTAATACTGGGTGATTTTAACTACCCTGCCATTAACTGGAAAAACTACTCGTGTACCAAAACCTTTGCCCAACGGTTCTTGGAATTCATAAATTCCAACGCCCTGGATCAACTAATCCATAGTCCCACCAGGGACTCCAATATCCTAGACCTGGTCATTACCAACATGGGAAATCGATGCTCCACACCTATGGTCACCCCCTTGTTAGTCAGGTCTGACCATAAGCTAATCACCCTTAACATCCACATCCCACCCCCACCCCCCAGTAAGGAAACCTCCATAAAAAACTTCTCCAAAGTCAACTTCATGCTACTCAAGTCAGAAGTGATAAACTTCATGACTCCCATGCAGACAGGAACTGAAAGTTCAACTGCTGAATCCTACACTAAGGCACTGTACCAGCACATCCACTCATGTGTGAATCGTGCCATCCCACATAGAACCAAGATGCTCTCATCCAAAATAAGGAAGCCAATCTGGTGGTCCCCTGCCATAAACAAACTTTACAACAAAAGGAAGAAACTGTTGCAGAAAAGAGGAAAATCCCAGGATGCAAAAAAGTCCCTTACCAGCCTCAGTAAGAAGCTGAGAGCCCTCGTAAAATCCTCCAAAGCTAGATACGAAAATAAAATTGCCAAAGATTCCAAAGACAACCACAGGGCATTCTATAACTATGTCAAGAATCTAAATGGCAATGCTCAGATCTGCTCTGAGCTAAAACAGAATGGCATTAAATATACTGATCCCAAGGATATTGCCAATATCCTGGCAAATCGATTCAGTGCCAACTTCACCCCCCTCTCACCCCCTAAATGGCCCATCTCAATACCGGAAGATTGCCAAATTCCAGTAATAACGGCCACACAGGTAAAAAACGCACTCTCCAAAGCTAAGAATACAGCATCCATGGGACCAGATGACATCTCGGGCTGTGTACTACATGAACTACAATATGAACTGGCACCTCACCTAAGTGTCATGTTTAATCATAGCCTCACCTCAGGTTTCATGCCCACTGAGTGGCGCATAGTTACAGTTATCCCAGTCCACAAGGGGGGATCCTCCTTGGATCCCGGAAACTACCATCCCATCAGTCTGACAAGCCTTATCTGCAGGGCCATGGAGCGTATTATCATGGAACTTATAAACAAAGACATTGGCAACCTTCAAACACTGGACCCACCCAGTTTGGGCTCGTGAAGAGCCGATCTTGTCTCCTGAACCTGATTGACTTTTTCGAATTAGTTTCCAGAGCAATGGACAAGGGTAAGGTGGTCCACACAGCCTATCTAGACCTTGCCATGGCCTTTGACACCATCCCCCACTCTGAAATCATAGATAAACTTACTAAGCGAGGCATTAATCCCTACGTCACCCAGTGGGTTGCGAACTGGCTTACTGATAGAACCCACACTGTAAAAGTAGCCGACTCCAAATCCAACTCCAGACAAGTGGAGTACCTCAGGGTTCAGTTCTAGGGCCGCTCTTGTTTGGCATCTACTTCTCTGAAGTACAGGTCAACACTAAGAGACTCTGGCTAACAAAGTTTGCAGATGACTGCAAACAGGGAGCCATTATTGAATCCCCAAATGATGTGGATACTCTACAAAAGGGCCTTACAGAAACAGATGCTTGGTGCCAGAGCCATGGGCTCAAGCTCAATGCCAAGAAATGTATTGTTATCCCCTTTGGGAAAAAAACATGTATCTATGAATTACCATATAGGTGGCAGTACACTAAACACAGAAATTGTGATAAGAGACTTAGGGACACAGGTGGACAGTGGTCTCACCTTCGATAACCACATCGCCACAACAGTCAGGAAATCCTTCTATGTGGCACACCTCATCACGAAGGGCTTTCGTTCCAGAAAAAAAGGAGGTCATTGTCCCACTGTACTCATCCCTCATTAGACCCATTATAGAATACAACGCCCCATTTGGTATGTACCTCTCAAGACATCTGCAACAACTGGAAAGGCCTCAGAAATACCTCACTAAAAGAATCACAGGCCTAAAGCAGATGCCCTACGCTGACCGCCTTAAAAAACTCCAGCTATACTCTGTCGCATATCGTCTACTCAGAGGCGATCTCTGCTTAACATACAAGGCCATGTCAAACCCAGAGCTGTTGGACATGCTACACTTAAAGAAATCCCAATCCCTCAGAGCTACACGCTCCAGGGATCTAAACCTTGTCATCACAATAAACAAAACATGCTGGAGGGATAGGTTCCTGACCCAGAGACTCCCCAGACTTTGGAATAGATTGCCCATACATGTCAAGCAGAGTGCCTCGTTGGACCTCTTCAAGAGGAACCTTGACGATTGGATGGGAGAAAGGAAATTCACCCCAGGGATCACGTCAGTCGCCCTGCTAGACAGGGGTCCAGGAAAGTAAATAATGTGGGAAGAAATAGCCAGGGAATTGTTATGGCTAGGCTTGTATAGGCCCTAGGGCTGATCGGCTAGTACCAACCTATGAAACAATTAGACAGTCTATAGTACTAGTGTTAATCACTGAACATGTAATAATCACAGGTGTCATGGCTATCTTTAATCCCTATCATAACACCTCCACCTGATTTTTTTTGTTAGAATGTTACAGTAAAAACATTTATACCCTGTCAGAATTGGTTTCCAGTCATTGTTCTTTTTCACAAACAGTAACGACATCAATCTTGTGGGAACGTAGCAAATTTTCTAATAAAAAAGAACTTTATTATTAATTCTCCTAGCATTAACAACCATCAGAGATGCATCAAACGTTGCTATCTGTGAACTGTTACATTTTTGACCTGGCAAAAATCCTGACTAGTGTTTGTCAAATATTGCAAAATATCTGCTGCAAAATTTCTCTTCCCTGATCTAGACAAATGCACACCATCCTGTCTGAGCACGTGTGCCCAGAAGATGGCTTGGATGTTGCACACATTTCCATTTTTTAAAACAGGAGATTTTTTCCATGTAGGTGTTTATCCAAAAAATCTTTTCATTCACAGTGACCTGACTATCCTTTCTGTAGGTGTAATTAAATGAGGTATACGTTTTTGGCAAACAATACAGTGACTAATTAGTGTGCATGGAATTGAATAATGCCTATATCATAACTGCATATATTACTTATATCACTTACAAGATCAGTAAAATGAGGGTATGTAAACTATTACCAAAAAACAAATAAAAGAATAGTATAGTAACACCTACACTGCACTGTATAGTTCCTCGGAATACAGCTTCCAGCCATTTATTTATAGATGATTTAGTAAGTGCAGTATTAATATGTAGACTGTGTTTAAAGTACAGCCAGCTGTCCTTTTCGATTCCACAGAAGAAATATCCTCCTGGATAAGCAGTGATCACTGACTGGATGGATAAGTGAAGCATTTATTGCACTGGAAGCTGTCAGTGGTACACCGTGATCTATTTTTAGAATTTGCAGGATATTATCAAGCTGTGTCAGAGGGATTTTCTTTCAAAGTCTGGATTATGTAACCTTCCAGTTTATTCACTCACTGAATACATAGGACAATATTACAATTAGCAAATAAAGTAAGAAATGGCTATCAGTGAGGTACTGTATTTTGTTACCAATTAATATTTCTGAGCCTTTAATTTTTCCCTTAGTCATCCTCTTATAAGACTGTATGTGCCTGTATATATGTTTATGTATGTGTGTGCATGTGCGGGTGCATGCAAACTTCTATATATATGTGCATTTGTGTTTGTACCTGTGTAGTGTACTTATACGTATGTGTTATGAATGTGTAGTTGCTTGTATGTGTCTGCCCATCTGTGGGTCCTCACGTGTGCATATCTGTGTGCGGATTCACTTCATAATCTTGAAATACTCAAATATCGAGTTTCAGTATCTCGAGACCATGAAGTCAAAAATCCAAGTAACTGAAACCGCGAAACCCAAACTCCCGAAACCACAAAACCACGAAAAGACACAGCACATACTACACAACACATACAAACACAAACACACACACCTCCCAACACTGTACAAAAAGCAATACAACACACACGCACACAACTAAACAAACACACACACAGACCTACCCTTCCTATATGCAGGGGGGCAAGCCCCCCTGCACCCCTCCACACACACCCTACTAATATATACTAACTCCGAGGTCACACTACACTCCATAACACAGACAACCCAGTACCACACATTCCACACCCCCCGCACAAACACACATCACAGACATACAAACACCACCACTCCCAACACTAACACACACACACTCTGACCTGCCTACCCTAACCCACATATAAAACGTCCCAACACAGTCACAAACACACAATCCCTCCACAAAACCCTGAAATAAACAACACTCACCTAATGCGCTATCCATACCATGGATCCGGCATTGTCAGATTTGACATTTCCAAGTTCGCGATTTCCGTCCGTTCAACTTTATAGGCTCGAGATTCTGAAATTTGATATTTCAGGATTTCGAGCTTATAAAGTGTTTCCCTGTGTGCACATATTTATATATACATAAATATGTGTGTTTGTGTGTGCTTGTGCTTGTGTGTGTGTGTGTGTGTGTGTGTGTGTGTGTGTGTGCGCGCGCGCATTAGTGTATGTCTTTACACATTTATTTGTGTGATACATATTTATGTGTGTGTGTTTGAGTATATCCACATGAAAGTGCATGTGTAACCTATATATATATATATATATATATATATATATGTATATATATATATATATATACATATATATATATATATATATATATATATATATATATATATATATATATAAATAAATATATATACATGGGTTGGTGTAGATATGTTTAAGAATGCGTGTGTTTTTTGTGTTTGCCTGCGTCTGTGTGCAACACCCTAGCCTGTGTGCATATGCTTTCCTAAGCATGTCTTTGGGTGTGTGTATGAGCATACCCATATGTATTTTACTGATATGCATGCATGCTTGTCTGTGTTTACTTCTGTCATTGATCCTTTTGTGTGCAGCCCTCAGTATCACTGCCTTATACTGCTCACAAAAAAAACATAAAATATCTGACCTTTGGTCTTTGTCTTGAATAGAGTGTTTAAACAGCGTAACATAATCATTTTGTAAAATCTAAGGAAGTAATTCTCTGATATGAAGTAATGTAATATGTATTGGATTTATGTGTTTAGTATTTCACAAGGGAAGACTGTATTAGGTATGATAGACAGAGAGAGATGCTGCACTTGAGAGGCACTACTACTTAAGAAAATTGTTTTTCCTGCTTACATTTATACATAAATATGTTTTCCTACTGTTGTCATGAGTGTTTAATGATACTTTAATATACCAGAACGTTTTGCTTCACTTTTACTATGTGGAATGCTATTTTAAGTGACTTGAGGGGCTTACTTTTCCAGTGTGTGTGTGTTTTTTTTATTTTATTAATTTATGACACTCTAGAATGATGGTTGCCTGTGTGAACAGAAATAACTTTCTCCTTATATTTATTTCCATGTTCATAGGTAGGTACTAGGCTATCGGCCCTAGGGCCTATACAAGTTTGCCAAAAAGGTAACCTGGCTTTCGCCACCCAAGAAAATTATTTTTCTGTGCTTCTGTCGAGCAGAGCCACAGAGGTGATCCCTGGGGTGAATTTCCTATTCCCCATCCAATCATCAAGATTTTTCCTTGAAGAGTGCTAATAAGGAGCTTTGTTTGATATAGATAGGTAGTTTGTTCCAGAGTATGGGAAGTTTCTGAGACAGGAATCTATCCCTCCAGCATGTTTTGTTTATTGTGGTGACAAGGTTTAGATCCCTAGAGCGTGTAGCTCGGAGGGATTGGGATTTCTTTAAGTGGAGCATGTCCAACAGCTTTGGGTTTGATATAGCATTGTGTGTTAGGCAGAGATCGCCTCTGAGTAGGTGATATGCAATGGAGTAAAGCTGGCGTTTTTTGAGACGGTCTGCGTAGGGCATCTGTTTGAGGTTGGTAATCCTCTTTGTGAGGTATTTCTGCGGCCTTTCCAGTTGTTGTAGATGTCTTGTGAGGTACATACCAAAAGGGGCGTTGTACTCTACAATGGGTCTAATGAGTGACGAGTAGACGGGAACAATTACCTCTTTTTTTCCTGGATGAGAAACCTTTTGTGATGAAATGTGCCACGTAGAAGGATTTCCTGACTACTGTGGCGATGTAATTATTATTATGATGTCTTTATTTTGGAGAGGGTAGCTGAAATGGCTGAAGCTCACCTCTTTGTTTGGACCACCCTGTGACTTCTTTTGTGGATTTATTTATGCATTGATGTTTGTCTACCATAGTAGTTGATGGAGTTGATAGGTCTCAAGGCATTTCAGCTGCTACCTAGTCAGTACTTCATGGCAGGAGATATTTATGTTATTTTATAAACAATTTTAACAGGTTTTATTACTAGTATCAAATAGGTTACAGTTGATTCTCAAGTAATAACATCAGTGATTTAGTGCTTCAGACATTAAGAAAAAATAGAATAAAAGTTCATAGTATCAATGCTGACTAATACCAGATTATCTCTAGCTAAGGAATTACTGTATTCACATTATAGGACAGTTTGATTTCTAAACAGGAAATGGTTAAGTATTTGTTACTGGTACAACTGAAAGTTGGAAGTGTCCTAAATTTGGAACACAGAACTATACAGTAATTGTGTGTGTGGACTGCCTAATGTAATATTCTACCTAATTAAGACACTGTTTGCTGTAATTACATTGTTTATTACCATCTGACAATATTATGGTCTTAACAGAACATTTATAAATGGCTGAATTTGATGATGAAACAGAATGTTGAAAGTGGAAGGAAGTGACACACTTTTCCAGGTGTATTATCAGTTGAATTTTGAATTCTTGTATGATGGGTGAGCATCATATGGTTGAACAGGTGAGTTGTTCTAGAACGTAGTGATAAAGCATGATCTGATTTGGCCAGAACACTGTTCTGTATGCACAGGACTTGGCATTGCTCCTAGGAATCTTCAGTTCAGTGGTTGAAGAGAACATCTGTGCAGTGATTTAATGTGCAGAGCTATATTTAGCCTGTTTTCCACATTCTTATCCTCAGGTTGTTTCTAAAGGAGTGCTCATCTATACTGCCCTGCCCCCCATCCCCCACCCATATGACTGCTGCTGGGCAGATTGGCTTGGAAGGGGCTCGTGATTGACAGAGACTGGTGGCAAAAAAAATTATGGAGGACATGGGTGAAAACTATGCTTCCCACAGATTTACAAAGAGCTTAGAAATCTCACAAAAAAACAGCGTTGTTGCCTTACAGTTAGACGTTGCCCGTTCGATTCTCAGAGCGTCTTCTGTGTGGCGACATGCGTGAATGGGCGTTCCTTCGTTGAAGGTTGTGCGTTAGACCTGGCAAGTCAGCACGTAAAACTGTACTGCCAATCATTAGCGGACCAGAGTTCCGCTGTGGCGACCCCTAACCGGGAAAAGCCGAAAGACACAAACAAATTAAAGATAAAAAAGAATTCTACTTTAACCCTCCCACAGCTCAGCGAGCCAATCAAAAAAAATGTTGGTACTCTATTAACCAAATATTTCATCCAGGAAACGCTTCCACCCCTAATCCCTGTCCTAACAAGACTCCAGAGGAAACAGCAGCCATCCTTAATAACTATTTCATAGATTCAATAACTAAAATGTTTCCCGCTGATCTCTCTTCCACTAGCACCTTAAATTTTAGAACCAATTTAGCTACTAATTCCTCTGAATACTCTTCAACTTCTAACTCCTCAAATACTTTCTCCCTTACATCTGTTTCTACTAGCAACATAAAATCCTTACTCTCTAAACTAAAACCCTGCTCAACATCCACTAATAATATCCCTTCCTATTTTCTGCAGTTAGCAGCTGACTCACTTGCTTTCCCTGTGTCCATCTTGATAAATCGCTCTATTACCGAGTCAAAGGTCCCTTTTGTCTGGAAAGAATCTTACACCGTACCTATGCATAAGGGAGGTAACCCCACCAAAATCACCAGTTTTAGACCTATTGCCATTCTATCCCCTCTCTCTGAAATATTAGAGAAGTGCATACATAAACAAGTCATGCAATGCCTAGATCAAACTAACCTGCTCACACCCACACAACATGGCTTTCACCCTAAACACAGTACCACTACTGCCCTAATATCCTTCCATAACACCATTTCTCTGGCCAGAGATAACAAAAAAGTAGTCTCTTGCCTTTTCCTAGACCTTTCAAAAGCCTTTGATACTGTGTCCACAGATTCTACTATCTAAACTGTCTTACCTTAACTTCTCCACATCTGCTGTTTCCTGGTTTTCCAGCCATCTTACTGACCGACTGTAATCAGTTAAATGGCTTTCTGCTCTATTCCCCATCTCTCTGTTAAACTGGGAGTTCCACAAGGCTCTATACTTGGTCCATTATTTTTTAATATATTTACCAATCAGCTCCACAGTTCATGCCCCCAATCATCCCTGGTATGATATACTGATGACTCTACAGTCATCACTATTGCTGACACCCACTCCGAACTTATATCCACTACCCAGGCTTCTTTTAACTTAGTTGAATCCTGGCTCTCAAACAATCAGCTTATTCTGAATCCCAAGAAAACAAAACACCTGCTTGTCCTACCCAACAATGTCAACCACCTTAAACATACTTTCTCTATTGAGTCTCTCACCAACACTCCTGTAGATGTTGAATCCAGCACAAAACTCTTAGGTGTCATCATAGATGATCAACTTAAGTTTGAATTACATGTCACTAACTGTATTCAGACGACTCACTTAAAACTCGGCCTCCTGCATAAAAATAAAAAAGTTTCTCACTAAGAAAGCAAAGGTTGCTCTCTGTCATGCTTACCTCCTACCAAGTCTACTGTATAGCTCACAAATCCTGACAAACCTCAACGCCTCCCTTCTTACCAAACTAGAATCAGCATATAATAAAGTAACTAGATTTGCAGCAAACCACACACATGAATCCCATCACTGCCTCTCACTAAAATTCTTAAACTGGCTAGAATTACCACATCAGATTCTCCTCTCTCAGCTCCTAATTATTCACTCTATACTATACCAGTCTTCCTACTGCCCCAGCTGATGTCCTCTTATTTCTCATTACTCTCCCATCAGATCTCTACGTAGCTCAGAGCAAGATCTTCTTCAAATCTCTAAACGCAAGACCAAAATGGGCTGCAACCTCTATAGTTACCAACCTACCAATTCTTGGACTAGGCTATAATTAGAAATTAGATCCCGCAATAAACTTAATTCAAAGCAGCCACCTAAGAATACTTAGAACGACACTGGCTCTGCTCTTGCATTCACCCCTCTTAACTCTCCTATTATGGTTATCTGATTCTCTTACACTTACATACCCGTTAGCCACGTATAACTTTCTTTTCCTCTTTTCCTCTTCTTAACGCTCGCCATCTCTTAGCATGAACAGTAACCTCCAATTTTTTTTTTTTTTTTTTTTTTTTTTAACTAAAAATAAGAATCTCTCATCTCTCTCCTTGATCCGTATTACACAGTAACAGTTTATTTATTATTCTTATGCCTCTTAGGCTACATTGTATTTCTTTGTTTTACTGACATGTATATTGACTTCTACTTTAATTCGTTTTTTTTTTTTTTTGCTTTTATATTCTCAGTGTAATGCTTTTTGCTTGTTAATGGTTATTTTCAATGTAATGTCTTTTTGTGGAGCTTTTCTCTCCGGCCTCCGCTGAAAAAGGGCTGCTATAGCCAAGTCGAACATTCCCGGTCGACAAATGTAAAATAAAATAAATAAAAGTTAAATAAATAATAAATGCTAAAAAAACTCATACATGTGTTGAGTGATCCACTTGACAAAGCAAGACGGTCACCCATCAGCAAGTAAGAAATAAGCAGCTGCGAGACTAGGATTATAGAAGGTATTCTTACAACGCTCCAGAGTAAGGGAATAAACTGTACACATGGATCTTTTCAGCCGTAAGGCTAAAGACAAGTCTGCAGTGAAGAAAGGAGCTCTCTGAAGCTGAAAGACTGACAGAAGTAATAGACAAAAAGGTATGCAAAGAGTTTTATATGGGGGTAAAAGTGGTTCAAACAGTTTCATACAGTGTTATAAAAGTATAACCAAGTTAAAAAAAAAGTAGTAGTAGTAGACAGATATGCTTGGAAATCTATTCAATCTAAGTACATGAGAAAACATTTAATGCCTTAGAAAGAGTCAAAATAGATATTCAGTGAATCCGAGGATGATGATTATGTAACCTCAAACAGTTTGCAGTTCCAGGTCTCAGCCGCTGTCTCTGTCTTGGTACTTCAACAATTAGTATCTGTATTGTACAACAATAATGTTAGGTTGTCTACTGCACATTACATTGTGATTGCAGAAAGAAAAAGCTGTTTATTTAGTCTGCACATTTTTTATAGCTGCCACCTTCCATTTTCTTATTCTTTATCCTTGTGTCATAGCTTATATTCCGTACCAGGAAAGACTCTGTGTATTCCTTCAGTCCACTACTTACTGATGTGACACATTCCACTTATTTACAACTTATTCCATGAAAAAGTACTTTCTAGTGTATAGGTTGAACTTTCCACCATTAGTCTGGTAAGCATGCCCACCCCTGTCCCCTCTGCCTTTTATCTTAAACTGAGGTTGCTGCTCCTTAACACTGTAAATGTCTGAAGTTGAGGTTTTGCTATCCCTGAAGCATTTACATATTTAGACAACGAAACTTGGTTTCACTGTATTTAAATTACCGCCTCTTTACAGTGTTTTACTGCCTGTTACAAATCCTGGCCCTACAGGAGTGTAACCATATTTAATCAGTACCCTAGTGCCTCATGGCAAATTCTGCATGATGTAAGCCAAGAACTTGCTAAGCCATTACTTTGAAAGAATTTATCTACCACTCTATTAGTTAGCCAACATATGCAACATACAATAAATATCAATAATGATTTCTTGATTTAGTTAATGCAAACTCACTTGGTCAACTAGTTACTCTCCACACCATGCTTCTTGGCTTTCTTGCCATTTTCTATACCATTATGGACCCATCTTGGTTTATCCCTCTTATCACTCCGTCCTTCTCTCCCTGATCAAATCCAACAATTTAGAGGTGACCTTCTTCCTAAAATCTACTTTTACTTAGAAGAATTCCACTGCATTCAAGGCCTTTTCCAAAACCAGTTACTTTTTATATATTGATTATTGGATAACTATAAACAGCACAAGGTCCATCATATTAAATTTCCTGCATACATTTCAGAACACTCCCCCCAACAAGTCGTGGTAGCTTATTTAAACATCCACCCTTAATTTCTTAAGCACAGTAATATTAGAATCAGAATATTGAGATTTTTCACATAACCAAATCGCATCTGAAGGCATGATGTGACTGCTTAATGATCAAATCTACGTTGATGACAGATCATGAGTCTATCATCTTGACCTTCTATATTTTGATATTTATGCATGTGTGAAATTACAGGTAAATTTGAGGTTATTTGAAAAAATGTTTCATTTCGGTATTGTTTTGTAATGAAGAGCAAAAGTGTTTTTTAGGATTTAGGTATAGATTTCCATCTTTTAGCAAAATGTCATTCACTGTGAAAGAATATGATGTCCTGAAGTGCTGTTAGAGATGAATCTGCACCTATAAAGGTTGAGTCATCAATATAATGAACCATGTTATTAAGGTAGGTGACACTATGTTGTTTAACTGTAAAACCATTGAATAAGAGGGGCCTGATTTTGATCCTTGTGGGACATCTAGATTGACCGGCAGGAAGGAGGAGAGATTTTGTTTCCATTGGACTTGGTGCTACCAGTCAGTCAGATAGCTGTGGAACCATGAGAGAGAGGAGAGCAGGACTGGGTGAGGTTAGGGGGAAAAACTCGGTGAGAATGTTCATGGAATAAGGTGTAAAGTGCTTTTGACACATATAAGACTAGTGAAGATACCAGGTTGTTCTAATCCCTGGGTTGGTTTATGATACTGGTGAAGCTGAGGAGAGCAGTGGTAGTACTATGCTAAGGTCTAGAAAGCAAGCTGGGATCTAGAGAGAAGGTTGTTACAGTTAATGTACTGCATAAGTTGTAAGCAGATTCATTTTTCTAGTATTTTTGATAGAGGGGAAAGGGTGGCAATATGTCTATACTTGGAAAAGTCTGTTGATGTGCCACCATTGCAGAGTGGTATTATATATACATTTTCCCGATAATGGGACATATCTCTCAGAAACTGATTTGTCAGTATAAATGCATGGAAAAATCACGGCATCAGCTGCTAGTTTTAGGTATTCTGTTGGAAGCTGGTCGGCAACTATAGAGGATGTTTTTATTTTCAGAAGACATTTTTTTAAAGTAGAGGTGAAGACAAGAAGGAAGGAAGGATAATGAATTTGACTGATTAGGACAGGATGGGGTGTGAATATTCATTATCAATCAGAGATAGTACTGCCTGTATTAAGTAGGAGTTGAACTGAGATGGTATTGAGTCAGTGGTGTTAGAAGTGGAGGGAGAGGGGGTGGTGGTTTGGCTAGGATGTTTGTTTACTAATGACGAAAGTGTCTTGGATTTTTGGTGTTTATATTTGAGGCTGGTATAGTAAATCTGTTTATCCATTTTAGTGTGGCCCTTAGTGAGATTTCTGAGATGCCTGAATATATGAATGTATTTTGTGTTCTACTTTTATATCAGTCTTTACAGGCATTGCCTCCTTGAAGCATATTTTTGGTTTCTTTAATTAGCCATGGTGCAAGGTTTGATTTAACTAAAGCTAAAGATATATATGGTATATTTGGTAGAAAAGTCAATTGGTAGAATCTCATTTGGTTAAAAAATACTTGAGAGCACATTTGGTAAAAGATGCATGTAGTAGAATCAAATTTAATCATATTCATGCAGTAGCTGAAGTGTTGCATTGAATTATGAGAAATGGTTTAGTAAGCTGATTTCTGCAAAATGTGTTGATGTTTTTCACGATATTTCTTCCCTTGGTTTTATAAAACTGCTTATGCTGATTTTGTTTTCTTCCTCTATGTGATAGGTTTGGAACATGGTTGTGTATCTTAATTACTAAATAAAAAAATAAACAATTGAATGAAGTATTCCTAAAAGAAACACATCTGTTAGAGGATACTGTGTACAAAATAATGTGAAGTCACTTTGTATTCTTTGTTTATAGGGAAAAGAAGAGGGAGCTAGAGTTGTTGAAGAAAAGCACATTTAATGCCAAGGGTACAAACATCGTTTTCTAATAGAAAAATGATACTAATGTTAATTCGGGAGTACCCAGCGGGAATTGTGTATGTTTACTATGTTCTGTTGCTTTCATAGACTGAAACAAAAATGTAAAGAATTTACTAAACAATGATCCTGGTAATATGAAAATGTGTTTATTTTGTAGGATTTTTTTAATTATATTCTTGATAAGACTAACCCTAGTGCCAAAATTAAAATTAAATGTCAGTTTCTACTACAACCATGCAAAACTGGATTTCTTTTTTTGCGTCTTAAATTATGTTAAAGAACTGAATGGTAGGTAGCATCCTTGTTTTATGTACCTTATTCCTATATTTTTGATACTTAAACGAGAAATGAGAAGATGTTTGATTAAGTTAATCTATATTCTAAAATATTGAAACACAGGTGCTCAGTAGGAAGGTAGCTGGAATAAAGAAGCTGAACCACGACAAAGTAATTTTTTTTTTAATGCAAAATCTGAAGGTAATGCTACTCAATGCTAGAAGTCTAAACCTCAAAATGCACTCTCTTGAGGTACTCCTAAAAATGGAGAACATTGATATCTCTGCAATAACTGAGACCTGGTTCAAGGCTCCAGAGAGCACCCCTGCAATACCAGGCTACAACTTTTACCACACTTTTCGGCCACCAAACCAGGACCGAAACACTAAAGGTGGAGGAGTGTCAATATTCGCCAAGGATATTCACACCACCAGGCTAGTTGCCCAACACAATGCGTCTGAAATTCTCCAGGTGCAACTAACACTAGGTAAGACTGCAATCCAAATTGTAGCTTGCTACAGATCACCCACCATACCCCAAGATACTCACTACACCTTTCTAAACATACTGGAAAATATTAAGATAGAACCAAACACCCTAATACTGGGTGATTTTAACTACCCTGCCATTAACTGGAAAAACTACTCGTGTACCAAAACCTTTGCCCAACGGTTCTTGGAATTCATAAATTCCAACGCCCTGGATCAACTAATCCATAGTCCCACCAGGGACTCCAATATCCTAGACCTGGTCATTACCAACATGGGAAATCGATGCTCCACACCTATGGTCACCCCCTTGTTAGTCAGGTCTGACCATAAGCTAATCACCCTTAACATCCACATCCCACCCCCCCCCCAGTAAGGAAACCTCCATAAAAAACTTCTCCAAAGTCAACTTCATGCTACTCAAGTCAGAAGTGATAAACTTCATGACTCCCATGCAGACAGGAACTGAAAGTTCAACTGCTGAATCCTACACTAAGGCACTGTACGAGCACATCCACTCATGCATGAATCGTGCCATCCCACATAGAACCAAGATGCTCTCATCCAAAAAAAGGAAGCCAATCTGGTGGTCCCCTGCCATAAACAAACTTTACAACAAAAGGAAGAAACTGTTGCAGAAAAGAGGAAAATCCCAGGATGCAAAAAAGTCCCTTACCAGCCTCAGTAAGAAGCTGAGATCCCTCGTAAAATCCTCCAAAGCTAAATACGAAAATAAAATTGCCAAAGATTCCAAAGACAACCACAGGGCATTCTATAACTATGTCAAGAATCTAAATGGCAATGCTCAGATCTGCTCTTAGCTAAAACAGAATGGCATTAAATATACTGATCCCAAGGATATTGCCAATATCCTGGCAGATCGATTCAGTGCCAACTTCACCCCCCTCTCACCCCCTAAATGGCCCATCTCAATACCGGAAGATTGCCAAATTCCAGTAATAACGGCCACACAGGTAAAAAACGCACTCTCCAAAGCTAAGAATACAGCATCCATGGGACCAGATGACATCTCGGGCTGTGTACTACATGAACTACAATATGAACTGGCACCTCACCTAAGTGTCATGTTTAATCATAGCCTCACCTCAGGTTTCATGCCCACTGAGTGGCGCAGAGTTACAGTTATCCCAGTCCACAAGGGGGGATCCTCCTTGGATCCCGGAAACTACCATCCCATCAGTCTGACAAGCCTTATCTGCAGGGCCATGGAGCGTATTATCATGGAACTTATAAACAAAGACATTGGCAACCTTCAAACACTGGACCCACCCAGTTTGGGCTCGTGAAGAGCCGATCTTGTCTCCTGAACCTGATTGACTTCTTCGAATTAGTCTCCAGAGCAATGGACAAGGGTAAGGTGGTCCACACAGCCTATCTAGACCTTGTCATGGCCTTTGACACCATCCCCCACTCTGAAATCATAGATAAACTTACTAAGCTAGGCATTAATCCCTACGTCACCCAATGGGTTGCGAACTGGCTTACTGATAGAACCCACACTGTAAAAGTAGCTGACTCCAAATCCAGCTCCAGACAAGTGACAAGTGGAATACCTCAGGTTCAGTCCTGGGACCGCTCTTGTTTGGCATCTACTTCTCTGAAGTACAGGCCAACAGTAAGCGACTCTGGGTAACAAAGTTCGCAGATGACTGCAAACTGGAAGCCATTATTGAATCCCCAAATGATGCGGATACTCTACAAAAGGGCCTTACAGAAACAGATGCTTGGTGCCAGAGCCATGGGCTCAAGCTCAATGCCAAGAAATGTATAGTTATCCCCTTTGGGAAAAAACATGTACCCATGAATTACCATATAGGTGGCAGTACACTAAACACCGAAAGTGTGATAAGAAACTTAGGGACACAGGTGGACAGTGGTCTCACCTTCGATAGGAACCACAAAAACGAGCACCAGCAGCCAAATCCAAAGCAAACCGAGTTTAATTAATAACGTAAGCAACAAAACGCTTTCGGAGAGCCCAGTGTCTCTCCTTCCTCAGACAAATTTTACAAACAGCTTGCAATCACATTTATACAATTTAAAATCAATTGAATAATTAGACAATTTTAGTTAATTACATAAAATCAATGACGAGCATATATAAATATATAATTTATAATATAACTACCACACTAATTTGATGTTGCCACACTCTGTTCCTCATCATTACCATAAAATATTATATGCATGTGAGTTTGTGGGCGTCTGCATACTAAAACACTCGTAATTCATTCTTAAAGTAAAAATACATGTGTAAAAACACCCACACACACACACACACACACACACACACACACACACACACACACACACACACACACACACACACACATAGGAAGTAAAACCTAAAATATTTAAAATAAACAATAAGGATTAATTGATAACAGGTTATACATGCAGAAAACACTTGCTTTTAACAATACCATAAACTATATTTAACAATTTAAACCAAATTTAATTAACATGAAAAACCAAAAGTAAAAGCAAGCGTTCTTCTTAACATTATACACACACAGCACCTTCGATAACCACATCGCCACACCAGTCAGGAAAACCTTCTATGTGGCACACCTCACTAAGGGCTTTTCATCCAGAAAAAAGGAGGTCATTGTCCCACTGTATGCATCCCTCATTAGACCCATTATAGAATACAACGCCCCGTTTGGTATGTACCTTACAAGACATCTGCAACAACTGGAAAGGCCGCAGAAATACCTCACTAAAAGAATCACAGGCCTAAAACAGATGCCCTACGCTGACCGCCTTAAAAGATATCTATACTAGTCTGTGTAAACTAATACATTTAAAACTATAATGCCTCACTCACATTTATTTGGTAACACACTGAATATAATACTAACCCATTATCTTTACTACATAATATATAATTAACACAATCTAGACACTTAATGTATTGGAATCTTCTGATAAGTATGTTTATAAATATCCTCATATGAAACATTCAGTATTTCAACTTTTCTTATTTTAATCCGTTATGAGTGCTGATAAAGCTAAGACTTGGACTCGTAAGAAGCTATCATTTTGTATTAATCAGTTGGATAATACAAATATTTTGTCCTTGTATGAGTAATTCACATTATCCTAACTTCAGTGATAAAGAGAACCAGATGATCACAAGATCTCCTGCCAGAACTAATGCTGAATCTTTTTTGGACATTTTTCCCTCTGGAAATTCCTTCACATGGCATTTTGTTTCCTATGTAGATTGGCTAAAATGGTTACTTAAGATTACTGACGTATTTTATTTAATTCATTTGGGTAATCCATCCTATTTCTGAAGAAAACCTAATGAGTTTTGATCCAGCAGTACAGTTTAGTGAGATGCAGTGTTCAGCATCTACTTGAAACATGACTTCACACAGTTCCTTTTACTTAACTAGTAAACAGTGTGCCGTACCACAGTAAAATAACCTGTGCTAAGCACATTTTATATTATCCTACTTCATTGTATTGTACCTTAGTGCTACTTGTTGTCACACATGGACTCTAAAACTAATAATAACGAATTGCCCAAAGTCATCTATGGTTTCCAGACACTCAGATTCAGTAAGTAGTTTGAATTATGTCATATTGCATATTGTTACGTATATTGAAAAAATTCAGCATTCATTGTGAAATAACTTGCCTCTCCAGCTCATAAATTAAGTTTTATGTCCTACCATTTAGATAATCATTTTATGTTTCATACCTTTTAAATCTTTCTCACTCTTTCTGTCAGGTGAAATACATACTAACATAAAACTGTATACAACTTGCATGCTGTCTTATTCTAATCTCTATATTTGGAAGCCCATAAAGGCTTAAAATGAGTCCTTTTAATGTAAAACATTTCCTTGATAAAATATCAGTCATTCATAGCTGGCTGTCACTTTTGTAGTCAAATATTTTTGCAGTTACTGACATAAGACTAAAACCTTTGCCATTCTTTTTAATACTTTTCAGTACTGTGTCCCTCAAACAAACTTGCAGCTTCTTTTGATAGTATTGGTCTGCCAGCAAGGGCAGTTAGATGGTTCACTACTTACCTTAATGATAGGACCCAAGCTAAAAAATGGAACAATGCCACATCTGCCAACACTGTCGTATTCCAACAAGGTTCTTTAGTAGGTCTACCTCTATTCTTTGTCCACAAATAATATTCTGAAAATATGCAAAATGCCAAAATGATTCATTTGGATCAACTTTTGAGAATAAGTTAAAGTTCTAATTTTATAGAGAAATAGTCATAACAATATCACATTAGGCATATTATGTAGAACAAACTCATTTCTAACAGATAAAATTAGAGTTGCTACGGCCATATCATGCCTATATCTCTCAGTCTCTAAACTCCCAGCTGTCTTTGGACCAACTTAAA
Source organism: Protopterus annectens (assembly GCF_019279795.1). Taxonomy (NCBI): domain Eukaryota; kingdom Metazoa; phylum Chordata; order Ceratodontiformes; family Protopteridae; genus Protopterus; species Protopterus annectens. Next base: position 129,583,785 of record NC_056749.1, read on the forward strand.
TGCCCCTGTGCTACATAAATTGTAGCATCCATCTAATATAATTGCTAATTTTTCTGTAGCAGTCCTGAGCACCTCTGGCTTTCTCTTCAAGAACTTGAGTGGCTAAGCTTGGTCGTCACCTCCTTATTTTTAAACAACTGCTCTTGGCACATAAACTACTTTACAAATGCAGTTGCCATGCCTTAACTACTACTGTTACCTGGAGGGCTCCTACATGATAATTTAGAGATTCTACTTTTTAATCAGTATACCATTAGTATAAAAATATGTGGATATTTCTTTTTCTCTGTCTTTATAGGTGACATTTAGAATGAGCTTTAATGTAAGTATAACAACAGACTTGAAATCAGTTCTGATTTGCATTTCCATAAGAACTGGATTTGCAACTGCAATATCAGCTAAGATTCACTTTATCTGAAACTCATTTCACTAATAGAGTTCATTATTTTGCAACACTATATTGTATAGCTGGATTTTGACATGCAGTACAAGCTAAGCTTTTGCTTGATCTAAAGTCTCCCTGGATAGTACTTTCCAGTGTTTTACTCTGTGGTATTGGACATAAATATATCTTTATTTTAATCTGCTTCTTATTATTCTCTCTATCAATCATATTGTGGAGCTCAGCTCTACCATTCCCCTTTCCTCTTACACTTTCAGTTTTAATCTTTTACTTGGAATGACTCTATTCTGCTGTGAATTTATTTTATATTTATATTCCTTGTTGACCATTCCTAGGGTAGCAGCGGTGGTGCAGCAGTTAGCGTTGCTGCCTCACAGCAAGAGGTTCTCTGGTTCCATCCTTGGCTGGGGTGCCTTCTGTGCGGAGTGTGCATGTCCTCCCTGTGGTCCCGTGGGTTTCCTCCGGGTGCTCCGGTTTCCTCCCACATTCCAAAGACATGCTCTAGGTGGATTGGACACACTAAATTGGCCCTAGGTGTGAGTGTGTGCCTTCTGTGGAAGGTTAGACACCGGGCTGGCAACTCGACACCGTAAAACTCCACTGCCAATCATAAGCGGACAGGTGATCCACTGTGGCGACCCCTAACCGGGAAAAGCCGAAAGAAGAAGAAGATTCTGTCTTGACCATTCCTAAGTCCAAGTATGACAGACACTATTACTACACTAATCCAATTATGTATATATTTATATACCATACTGTTCTATATACTGAGAATGCACTTAGAAAAATTATGTTGTACTTTAGGAAAAACTCTCATAGCTGCGGATTCTTCTGTGATGCAGTCAAACCTGCTGTCACATCTAAATTTGTTGCACTCCTTTGAGTAAAGCACAGTTCCCCTCGTTATCGTATTATGGTAATAGCACCAGTAGCATGTATACAGAGCAAAGTTATTTTTTTATAATCACTCTCTGAAAGAAAAAAACACATTGCAGTAGCTGGAGTTAAAATCTTTGTCATGTCAAAGAAAAATCATCCAGTTTTATCAAGAGGTTTTATTATGATTCTAAATTCACTTGTCTGCATTCTTGGTAATGTTACTAGAAATTCGGAATTATGTATATATACAGTGGATATAAAAAGTTTACACACCCCTGTTAAAATGCCAAGTTTTTGTGATATAAAAAAATGAGACCACAATAAATCATTTCAAAACTTTTCCTGCCTTTAATGTGACCTATAACCTGTATAATTCAGTTGAAAACAAACAAATCTGTTGGAGGAAAAATATAAAAAATAAAAAACATACAGTAAGCTGGTTGCATAAGTGTGCACACCCTTAAACTAATACTTTGTTGAACCACCTTTTGATTTATTTACAGCATTCAGTGTTCTTGAGTAGTAGTCTATCAGCATGCCACATCTTGACTTGGCAATATTTGCCCACTGTTCTTTGCAAAAGTGCTCCAAATCTGTCAGATTGCGAGGGCATCTCTTGTGCACAGCCCTCTTCAGGTCACCCCCACAGATTTTCTATTGGATTTAGGTCTGGGCTGTAGCTGCTCCATTCCAAAACTTCAAATGTTATGTAGTCCTATCTCACATTCATTCTTGCTGGTTGGGTTCGGGACCGAGCATCGGTTCCAATTTGGCCTTTACTAAAGCACGAGAACTTCCACTGGCTCGAGGCTATACCCTATCCCATCATGCCTAGGGAATACTACCCAGATCTCGTTTGCCGGTAAACTAGATCAGGGTTGCTTCCTACTAGGCTCCAGGCTAAGTACATAAGTTTCTCTGGTTTTTGGTCAATAATTGTTGTTTTTTTCTACTGTTTGAAAATATTTAGTGTTAGTTCTACCTCTGTCTGTCAGATTTGTTCAAATTGCATTGCTTTGTGTGTTGCAGGCCGTCGTCTTTCGTTAGGCCTTTCTCCTACGCTATCTCATGTTCAAACTCCCTTTACGAGTCTGTGGAATGTTTTTTGTTGTAATTTCTGCCCTCTAATTTTACAAGGAGTTCGTTTAAGTTAGAGGACTCTTTGAATCAGCCCATTTTCGGTTAGAGGGCTTTCCCTCACCCTTTCTCGTCCTTTTTCTCTTTCTACAGTTTTGGTGTGTGTTCCTGTTTGGTTACACAAAAAAAAAAAAAAGCCTAGTTGTTCTTAAATATAAATGTTTTTGGTATAGTTAAAACCTTGTTGTGGTTTAGTATAGGTCAGTCATGTCTAAAGATGGTAAAGAGCTGAAGTCTTCTGGCTTCAATAAGTGTGACCGATGTAGCCAGAAGATGTCCGTAACAGATGGACACACCAGCTGCGTATACTGTTTGGATGCTGTCCACCTGCAGGACTCTTGTGCTTTTTGTCATGGTTTTAGCTCTAGAGTTTTACAAGTGAGAAAAAATAAGCTCATTGTTAGGGGTCTTCTCAAAGTTCCCTTTTCTGAGGCTATTGAAGGAAAACAGAGTTCATCAATATCAGACAAATATTCTAAAAGAGCTTCTTCCTCGGTGCCAGCATCTGAACTGGTGAAGAAGCAGGCAAAATAATCAACCAATGACCCTAAGGCTTTTGGGCCCGAGAAATCTGTCTCTTCGGCTCCACTGACTTTTTCGGAACCAATAGAGAGTCGTAGTCGGAGCCAGTCCCCTATATTAGAACCAATCTCATCAGTACTACATTCACCCATACTGCAGTCAACAGCATCCTTGGCTCCATCCTCTCGGTCATCCAGGAGCCTGTCTGATGACAACGTGGAGTGGGTGGTTAAGAGACTACTATGGACACTGGTACTGGCCAAGATACTGTCGAGCCCTCCCAGACTGGAGTCAGCTCCAGCAACCATCACTACCCCCATGACAATTCCTCCGACCCAAGTTGCGGCTTTGGAGCTGGAGGGCTTGGCTTTTATAGTAGTGGAACCTTCGGGACCAAACCTGATCCAGGATCTTCGGTCCTGATTTCTGCTCTGACTTCCTCTGTGCCATCCTCTGACGAGGAGTCTAGGAGGGTCGGGTTGGACAGCTGTCTGATCCGTATCTACCTTTTGAGGCATCAGCGCAGGTCAGTTCAGTGCCTACATCAGTCTCGGAGCCTACAGCCTTGATTCGGTGGCAGTCTCCTGGTTCGTCGGAGCCGGGGGCTCCCTCGGAGCGAGATCGTGGTGCCTTTGAGGTTATGAGGAGTGTGCTGTCACTCCAGTCAGCTCCACTCTTGGATGCAAGTTCTCTTCCCCCAAAAGTGCCAAAGTCTGCCTCTCTACCATCCCCCCCCTCCCAGGCATAGAGACTCAAAGTTCCAGGATGTCCCATTGTGCGTGTCCTTCTCTTCTGAAACCTCTTCAGAGTATCCCTCTGAGGAGGTCCCTCAGAAGAGGACAAGTATGAGGAAACATCTAGACTCCTCTGAGGAGTCTGTCATGTCCGATATGGACCTAGATGATTCAGACGGTCCCCATGGTCACTCTCTGAGGATGTCTCTTTTGCGGACATCCTAAAGATCCTTAAACAGAGAGGTGGCTGGAAACTGATCAACACTTCTGAGGATGTCCGTGTACCTGGAGGTTTTTGGCTCTCGCCCCTCCACCTCTTGGTTGACCCCAGCTTTCGACCAGTTCCTTAATGTAGTCAGTTAAAAGGCATGGAGCTCTTCAGAATCTGTGGAACCCATTCCGAGGAGGCCCAACAAGTTCATTATTGCTCCCTCTGGCAAGGAATTTTTGTCCAAAGATGACCCAGTAGATGCTGTGGTGGTGGCGGCAGCCACCAAAAGGGAATTGCCTGAGACTTCCACATCTGTCCATCCACCGAATAAAGAATCTCACTCGACGGACAGATACAGAAAGTGTATGTTCTCATCAACAGCCATTACACTCAGGTCACTGAACTATTTGCCTTATTTCACTAGACTTCAGAGGGATCTCCTAAAGGAGTTAGGTGATACCCTCCAAGGTTCTACAGCTGCTGGGGTCTCAGACAAGATGACCACTCAGCTTGCTACCTTAAACTCTGTAGTTAACTCTTCCATGCGGCTTATATCTTATGCGGCCAATGGAGTGAGTAGGGTGGCAGGTACAGGAATCTCCCTAAGGAGGCACTCCTGGATGCACCTTTGTGAGTTCACAGAACCCTTTAAGTCTTCTTTTATCAGTGCCCCTTTCGATAGCTCATTTTTGTTCGGTCCAAAAGTGAAAGAAACTCTGACCAGGTGCGACCAGGAGGGTAAGACTCTTTCTGCTGTGGGAGTATGTTTTTTCCTCCCTACCAGGCATTATCCCAAGAGCCGGAAGGGAGGGAAGATGTGGATCCATAAGTCCCAAAGAGTTTTCCCCGATGCACTTGGTGACTCTTCCCCCAGGGGCAGAGGGGGAAACAATAACAGAAGACACTGGCCTCGCAGCAGAGGGGGTCCGCAAAACCAGGGTGACAGAGATACATTCTCTGGTAGGCCCTTCCAGCATTCCTGAAAGGAGGCCCACCTGTCAACCTCTGGAGGCAGTCGGGGGTTGATTCTCACTGTACCAAAACACCTGGCTAAATATTACACAAGACAAATGGGCACAGACGATAATATCCAGAGGCTACAACATCCCTTTCTCTTCCCCTCCCTTAGAAAAAAGATCAATCTCAGATGTTCCACCCAGCCAAGGGGATCAGGCAACCCTAGAAATTCAAAGGTTGCTAAGAAAAAGAGTCATTCAAAACGTCCCCACAGTCCAAATTGGATCCAGAACTTACTTGAGGTTCTTTTTAGTTCCTAAAAAGACAGAGGACTGGAGGCCCATTTTGGATCTCAGCAGGGTGAACAAATCCATAAAAAAATCAAAGTTCCGGATGGTGACATTTCAGTCAATACTTCCCTTTTTTGGAAAAGACAATTGGATGTGCTCGATAGATCTCCAGGATGCATACTGTCATATAAAAATGGACAAGCAATCCAGGAATCACCTACGCTTTTGGCTGGGGGCCAGTCACTACCAATTTCGAGCCCTGCCCTTTGGTGTCACTACACTGAATGTTCACCAAATGCATGGCAGTATTCACGGCTCACTTGAGACGTCTAGCATTCCGAGTGTTTCCATACCTGGACGACAGGCTCCTAACCACCACCACTGAGCATCTTCTAATCAAAGCAAGAGACACCACTATTCACCTGTGTTCACAGCTGGGTATCACCAAAATTTTTGAAAAATCAGCCTTGTTGCCATCACAACATATTCCATTCATTGGAGTAGACTTAAATACAAAAGACATGGTAGCAAAACTTCCTCAAGACAGACTACAAACACTGTGTCACCAAGTGTAACTTTCTACATGCAAAAAAGAAATTATAGACAAAGATTGTTTTGAAGGTTCTGGGTACCATGGCGACAGCGATAACACTGGTACGTCTTGCCCGTCTACACATGAGAGTACTCCAGTGGTTACTTTTTGCTCAGTGGTCCATGCAGGAGTTGCCCATGTCCCACAAGATCATCATAACAGATTCCTGCAAGAGGGACCTCAGTTGGTGGCTCCAGTCAACCCAGGTAATCCTAGGCATACTGTTCACTCTCCCACATCCAGTAGCTACAGTGACCACAGACACTTCCCAGATAGGCTGGGGGGGCATTATCTGGGAAAAACAGTCCAAGGAACTTGGTAGGATTGTGAATAGCACTTGCATATCAGTGTCCTACAGATGAGAGTGGTGCTGTTGGCATTGCAGGCATTCCAGAACTCCCTTCCGCTAGGAATGATTGCAAACCAGACGGACAATATATTGGTCATGTGAAATAAACAAAGCAGAACCAGATCTTACTCCCTGTGCGAGAGGCCCAAAGAGTATGGCGATGGGCAGTCTCTTCCCAATGCTATCTGATAGCAATGCATATCCTGGGGAAATCCAACGTGATAGTGGACAAGCTAAGCAGAGCTATTCTAATGCCTCACGAGTGGTCTCTACAACAGGAAATTGTTAAACAAATCTTTTGTAAGTGGAGCCACCCTTGGTGTGACCTCTTTGCCACGTCCATGAATGCCGAATGCAGCAGCTATTTTGTCCTGACCCCCCCCCCCCCCGTGGGAGCCACCAAGGGATGCACTTGTACATGATTGGCCCCCGGGCCTTCTTTATGCCTTTCCTCCATTCCTGTTAATCCCCAAGGTTCTCCAAAATGCCCTTTTGTTGAGAAGCAGGTTAATACTCATAGCCCTGTACTGGCCTCATCAGATTTGGTTCCCCTTCCTTTGGCCCCATCTGCAAGAGGAGCCATGTATTCTGGATCCAGTACTAGACCTCCTGATGCATCTGTCGGGAACGCTACACCCCTCGATCCAAACTCTCAAATTTACAACGTGGCTGCTTCACTTCCAGTCTTAGCCAGGTTTCCACAGATATCCACTACTGCGAAACACATCCTGGTTTCATCCCATAAGACCACAACTAGGAAACTTTATGCTAGCAAGTGGAAAAGGTTTTCTTGTTGGGCTTCCATCAATCATATTAATCCTTTCACAGCCCCAGTAACATCCATCTTAGACATCTTGGCAGAACTATTTAATGAAGGGGCAGCAGCAGCAGCTACCATATGAGCTCAAGTAGCCCCCATATCCAACTATCATATAGGAGGTGTGGGATCGAAAATAATATTTCACAGACAGTGCAAGGCCTTTCTGAGAGGTGCATTTTTGCTAAGGCCTCCTATCAGGGAACCACCAGCTCCTTTGGACCTCAACCTAGTATTATCCCCATTAATCCTTCCACCTTATGAACCAGATTCTTCTTGTCATCTAAAGTTTCTAACTTGGAAAACAGTCTTTTTGGTGGCCATCACATCAGCTAGGAGGGTGTCAGAACTTCAAGCATTATCCATACGTCCTCCCTACTTAGTTTTCCATAAAGATAGAGTCTCTCTCAGAACTAATCCATCCTTTCTACCCAAAGTTTGTTCTGAGACTAACTTGAATCAATCCATTGATCTACCTTTTTTCTTTCCAAACTATGGCAACAGGGCAGAATATAAACTTCATCAACTGGATGTGCACAGACAGCTACATTTTTACCTGCACAGAACAAAGGAGATCAGGAAATCTGATCAGTTATTCATATCCTTCTTAGATAAAAAGAGGGGTGCTCCGGTATCTAAGGTCACTCTGTCAAAATGGTTTACTGATACTATAACCTATTCATACACTTCTCAAAGTAGAGAAGAGCTATGGCAACCTCGACTGCTTTTCAGGCTAGATTACCTGTAGATTCAATTTGTGCTGTAGCGACATGGGTTAAACCTCATACCTTAACCACTCATTACAAAGTAGATGTGGCCTCCCAGAATAGGGCTTCCTTTGGATCCACTGTTCTGAAGAGTTTGTTCCCTTGAGCCACCCAAGAAAGAAGGTGCTAGGGACACTGTCCCAACCAGCAAGAATGAAGCCGAGATAGGACAACATAACATAAGGAAATTATGTACTCACCATAATGTTCCATGTGTGTTGTCCATCTCGTCTTCATTCTTGCATCCCACCCTCCTTCCCCCAACCTTTGCTTTTTGCTCCTGGAAGAATGAGAGGTTTTGTGATTGGATGTGAAATTCATCTGCTCTGTTTCTTTTCTTTAGTCCAAAGGATCACGTTATGGAAGTTTCCTTTTTGTATATATGTATGTAACTGTTACTCCTCACAATAATTGCAAACAAGATCTTGGTAATATTCCCTAGGCATGATGGGAAAGGATATAGCCTCGAGCCAGTGGAAGCTCTCGAGCTTTAGTAAAGGCCGATTCAGAAACAGTGCTTGGTCCTGAACCCAACCAGCAAGAATGAAGGCGAGATGGACAACAGACCTGGAACGTTATGGTACGTATATATCTTCATAGGTTCATAGGTTCATACTAGGCTATCTGCCCTAGGGCATTTATAAGCCTAGCCAGAGTGTGTTTGGCTTTCGCCACCCATTTTAAATGAATTTTGCTATGCCCTTTTTCGAGGTTAGTATACTGTGCCTCTGTCTAACAGTGACACAGAAGTGATACACAGGGTAAACCTACAATCTCCCATCCACTCATCAAGATTCCTCTTGAAGAGAGTCAATGAGGGACTCTGCCTAACCCGGACTGGGATTTTATTCCAGAGTGAAGGGAGCCTCTGGGTTATGAATCTGTCCCTCCAGCATGTCCTATTTATTTCAGTGCTGAGGTTCAAGTCTCTCGAGTGCGTAGCTCGATGGGATTTGGATTTTCTGAGGTGCAGCATGTCCATTAATTCCAGGTTGGACATGGCTTTATACGTCAGGCACAGATCGCCTCTGAGCAGGCGGTATGCCACTGAGTAGAGCTGGAGTTTCTTTAACCGGGCAGCATATGGCATCTGTTTGAGCCCTTTGATCCTCTTGGTGAGGTACTTTTGGGGTCTTTCCAGTTGCTGCAGGTGTCTGGTAAGGTACATCCCAAAAGTGGCATTGTACTCAGTTATGGGCCTGATGAGGGATGAGTAAAGAGGCACGATGACCTCCCCTGATCTAGATGTGAATCCATTCATGATTAGGTGGGCTATATAAAATGTTTTTCTAACCACTTTGGCCACATGGTTTTTAAATGAGAGATTGCTATCAACTTGGGTCCCCAGGTCCCTAATTACTTCTTCTGTACTTAATGGATTACCACCTATGTGGTAATTTGTGGGCACTTTGTTTTTGCCAAAGGGGATGACTGTACACTTTTTGGCATTTAGCTTGAGGCCATGGCTCTGGCACCAGTTGTCTGTTTCTATGAGGCCCTTTTGTGTAGGATGCTTGTGTCGGCTGGAGCGTCGATTATGGCGCCTAGTTTGCAGTCATCTGCGAACTTGGTCAGCCACAGTCCTTCCGTGTTGGCCTGCATCTCTGAGAAATATATACCGAACAAGAGAGGTCCCAGGACTGAGCCTTGTGGGACGCCACTTGTAACTGGTTTGGAGTCTGACATGGCTCCAGCAATTCTAACCATGTGGGTTCTGTCCTTGAGTCAGTTTGCAACCCATCTAGTGACATAGGGGTTTATATTTAAGCTGGTGAGCTTATCTATAATGCCCGAGTGGGGTATTGTATCAAAGGCTTTTGCGAGGTCCATGTAGACTGTGGACCACCTTCCCCTCGTCAATCTTCTTTTTTTCTTCTGGTAAAGCCATTCTTTTGTTGACTTGGATGTATGTTTGGGATCATTGTTGTGTTGAAAGGTGAAATTCCTCTTCATCTTCAGCTTTCTAGCAGACGCCTGAAGGTTTTGGACCAAAAGTGACTGGTATTTGGAACTGTTCATAATTCCCTCCACCTTGGCTAAAGCCCCAGTTCCATTTGAAGAAAAGCAACCCCAAAGCATGATACTACCACCACCATGCTTCACCATGGGGATGGTGTTCTTTTGATGATGGGAAGTGTTGTTTTTCCACTAAACGTACCTTTTGGAATTGTGGCCAAAAAGTTCAGCCTTAGTCTTATCAGACCATAACACATTTTCCCACATGCTTTTGTGAGACTTGATATATTGTTTTGCAAATTTTAGCCGGGCCTTGATGTTTTTCTGTGTATGAAAAGGCTTCTGTCTTGCAAACCTACCCCATAGTCCAGCCATATGGAGAATACAGGAGATTGTTGTCACATGTAGTACACAACCAGTACTTGCCGGAAATTCCTGCAGCACCTTCAGTGTTGGTGTAAGTCTCTTGGCAGCCTACCTGACCAGTTTTCATCTTGTCTTTTCATCAGTTTTGTAGGGATGTCCAGTTCTTTGTAACTTCAGTTGTCCCATATTGTCAACACTTTTTGATGACTGTCTTCACTGTGTTCCATGGTATATCCAGTGCTGTGGAAATTTTTTTGTATCCTTCTCCTGACTGTTATCTTTCAACAATGAGATCCCTTTGATGCTTTGTAAGCTCTCTGCTGTAGCAGGCAACTGAATAAATGTCAGGAAAATCCTACTAGGCAGCTGAACTTTATTTGGGGTTAATCAGTCTCTTTAATTGATGGCAGGTGTGATCAAAAATCAGCTGATCAAAAATATCGGCTTTTCTCCTGTTCATGATTGTGATAAAGTAGGAATTTGGGAATTTACTGTTTTGAGATCTCTGACTTGGTGTATATAATAAGCAGGTGGTGTGTGTGTGTGTGTGTGTGTGTGTGTGTGTGTGTGTGTGTGTGTGTGGGGGGGGGGGGGGGTACAGCACACTGAAATGCTATGCTCCCATACACAAACACACACACATATATTTGTATATGCATCATTCACAAATCAATTATTATTCTGATAAAATAAAGTGCAACCAAATTAGTAAAGATCTTGTGTGATGAAGGGATGATCAATACTGCATTCAGTTTTATTCAACCTGCAAATACTGTGAGATTAAAAACAATGTACTAACTTGATAAAGCTTGTCGAAGTTCTAGTATTGTAAATGAAGACACAAGCAAATGATTACACTATAGATGTGGACTAGTGCCTGATCATTTCCATAGTAATGAGGTTAGCATGCAAATGGTCCCGCAAACTGTATTTCCCATCCTGAAACTGCTATTGATTGTTTCAGTACGTGCCTTAACAGGAAATATAGAATGACATTTGAAGAAGCAGTTCTTCAAATGTTAAAAAGAGCAGGTTGATGTTTTTGTGTGATATGGTATATATTGATCCTGTTTGTTTTTTTTTGTAGTGAAAATTATACTTCGTCCTAGAAGACGCAGTCTCACTGCATGGTCATCCTGTAACAGCATTATACTGTTGCCATAATAACTAGAAACATATCTTTTTATTGTTGCAGTTTAGTTAAAATGCATGAATTTACACCAGACTCTGTTATTCAAGTGTGTAACCAACTACTTTTCAAACAAATACTGCAGTTCATGGCTGAAAATGGTTGATGCTGGGATAGTCCTTTTACGCATGGAACAAAAAATAAATAACTATTATAAAATGACTGTTAAATAAAATTTATAGTGGAAAATCACATTACTCTACAACTGCATTTTTGCATGCAAGTGCAAATTAAGGTGTTTGTTATAATTATATGGGCTCAAGCAGTAGTAAAATGTACAAACTTTACAACACAAATAAGCACATGGATTAAACCAAAAAATGCTCAGAAGTAGTGCACTGCTTGGCTTGGCTCTTCTAATGGTAGCCATCAGACTACTGAAACAAAACATGAAAGCAGTTTAAAATGAAGCTGCAAAAGTCAAGATCCCTGACTATCTCTCAAATTAATATTTGTAATGTTATGACAACTAATTATAACGTGAACATTAAAGTGATTTGGAGAACAGAATATACACACAGAGTAAATTATTAGGAAGAAAAGAAATATTGTTAGACCTTCACCTTTAACAAGGAAAAATAGAATTATAATCATATTTATTTGTCAGTATTAAAGTTTTGTTGGTACAGTGCAGAAGTAAGCAAACTAAGGGAGGGTGTGACCTGAAATGACCTAAGTTCTTAGCTCCTGTGCTGAAATCTGTCTGTGAACAGTAACTATCAACTTCAGTAGTCCAGCAATGTTTCCTATTGTAGCCATATACAGCTTCTTATAATCAATATTTTTAACTACAGATACTCTTGGAACCTGTGCAGAGAGCAGTTACTAGCAGAGAATGTGTTCACTAACGTTGCCCCTCCCCGAGTCTTCAACCTGTTTTTCTCTTAGGCACTTTGTTTGTTGTCATTAGAGCTGCCAGTCATAGGGAATATACTGAAGATTTTTTTTTAACTCTTAGGCCCTATAACAGAAACTGCACATTTGTTGTATATATCTAAGCTGCAAGATGTCAATATCAATGTTCTTTTCCTTTGGTTTGAGATTGTAAGCATGCCGCATTGCCTCAGGTTCCCTGAGGACAACAGTCTCGCAGCAGGCAGCATTCAGAACTCAGTCCGAGCATAAAGTTCTTTTAATGATTTGATCTGTTTTCAGTCTGGTAGCTGGTAGCCTGCAACTGTAAGAATCCCTGGTTTTAGACTAATTCCTTTTTAGATTCCACATTTACATTTCAGACAGTTTTTTCTATTATGTAAACATCTTCCTCTCTTAACCGTATATCAGTCAATGGCATCATTTCAAATACCTTAGAAGGGATAAATCAGTGACACAGGAAATACAAAAATTCATGTTTCTGATTCATATGTCCATATTATTCACCATTAGTTACTGCAGTACAGAATCCTAAGATTATTAGACAATATCAGGGACTTGCTGTGGAAGTAGTGGAATAGCATAGCTATGATATGACAGCTCTCTGGAATAAATATTAATAAATGATAAATATTTAGGAAATAAATGTACCTTTCTCAACCATAGTGTCTACCTGGTAAATCATGGGCATACGCAGAATGGCACTAATGAGGAACAAGTACTGGTTACTTTCATATGTTGCATTCTAAGTTTTAAGAGAAGCATCTGTAAAGTTTGAAGGTTTTCTAGTCAAAAACTTGGCAGAATCAAAATTACAAAGTGATACAAAATCAAAACCACATTTCTGATGAATACCATTTTACTTACAGCAACAGCATTTTTTCATTGTATAGTAGACAGTCAGTAGCAGAAAGCCCTAAATCGTTTCCTCTGTATCACTGGTACGCATGTCAGCACAGTGGTGAGGTGGATAGTCTCACAGCAAGAGGTTCCCTAGTTCAATTCTAGACAGGGGTGCCTTCTGTGTGGAGTCTGCATGCCCTTCCTGTCTTCGCATGTGTTTCCTCTGGGTGCTCTGTTTTCCTCCCACATTCCAAACACATGTAGTAGGTGGATCAGACATTCTAAATTGGCCATGATTGTGATTGTGTGGTGTGGAAGACCTACCATGGCAGGGCTAGCCACTCGGCAGTGTAAACCTTGGTTGTAGATGATTGTCATTGTTGAAGTGACATCCAAACCCCATGTGCAAAAATGGGAAAAAGGGGTTATGGATGGATCGATGGACTGGTACACTAGTAAGGAAAATTAGAACATTTGTATTTACACTTGCTATACATTTTTTATAGGTTCATAGGTAGGTACTAGGCTGTCGGCCCAAGGGCCTATACAAGCCTAGTCAAAAAGGTACCCTGACTTTTGCCACCCAAGAAAATTATTTTCCTGTGCCCCTATCGAGCAGAGCCACAGAGGTGATCCCCGGGGTGAATTTCCTAATTCCCATCCAGTCATCAAGATTTTTCTTGCAGAGTGCTAATGAGGAGCTTTGTTTGATATAGATAGGTAGTTTGTTCCAGAGTATGGGAAATCTCTGGGACAAGAATCTATCCCTCCAGCATGTTCTGTTTATTGTGGTGACAAGGTTTAGGTCCCTAGAGTGTGTAGCTCGGAAGGATTGGGATTTCTTTAGGTGGAGCATGTCCAACAGCTCTGGGTTTGACATAGCTTTGTATGTTAGGCAGAGATCACCTCTGAGTAGGCGATATGTGACGGAGTAAAGCTGGAGTTTTTTGAGATGCTCTGCGTAGGGCATCTGTTTGAGGCCAGCAGTCCTCTTTGTGGGGTATTTCTGTGGCCTTTCCAGTTGTTTTAGCTGTCTTGTGAGGTACATACCAAAAGGGGCATAGTACTCTATAATAGGTCTAATGAGTGACGAGTAGAGGGGAACAATGACCTCTTTTTCCCTGGATGAAAAACCTTTTTGTGATGAGGTGTGCCAAGTAGAAGGATTTCGTGACAACTGTGGCGATGTGATTATCAAAGGAGAGACTACTGTCCACCTGTGTCCCTAGGTCTCTTATCACACTTTCGGTGTTAAGTAGACTACCACCTATGTTGTAGCTCACGCGTACAGAGTTTTTACTAAAGGGGATGACAGTGCACGTTTTGGCATTGAGCTTGAGGCCATGGCTTTGACACCAGGCATATGTCTCAGTGAGGCCCTTTTGTAGGATGTCCACATCATTAGGAGTTTCAATTATGGCTCCTAATTTGCAGTCATCTGCGAACTTCATTAGCCAAAGACCTTCTGTGTTAGTCTGTACTTCAGAAAAGTAGATACCAAACAGGAGAGGACCCAGGACTGAACCTTGTGGTACTCCACTTGTCACTGGTCTGAAGTCAGATTTGGAGTCTGCAACTTTCACAGTGTGGGTTCTGTCAGTGAGCCAGTTGGCAACCCATCTTGGGACATAGGGATTTATACCTAGTTTAGTAAGTTTATCTATAATTCCAGAGTGTAGAATGGTGTCAAAAGCCTTGGCGAGATCTAGATAGTCTTTGTGAACCACCTACCCTCATCTACGGCTTTGGTGACTGCTTCAAAGAAGTCAGTCAGGTTTAGGAGACATGATCTGCCTTTTACAAACCCAAACTGGGTAGGGTCCAGAGTTTGGAGATTATCAGTGTCTTTGTTTATAAGTTCCATGATGATACGTTCCATGGCCTTGCAGACCAGGCTCTTTAGGCTAATGGGGCAGTAGTTCCCAGGGTCTGTGGTGGCTCCCCCTTTGTGGAGTGGGATAACAGTCACTGTGCGCCATTCAGTGGGCACAAAGTCTGAGGTGAGGCTGTGATTGAACATGTTGCTTAGGTGGGGTGCCAGTTCATTCTTTAGTTCATGTAGAACGCAGCCTGGGATGTTTTCAGGTCCCATGGATGCTGTGTTCTTGGTTTTGGAGAGTGTGGTTTTTACCTGTGCAGCCGTGATTACAGGAACTTTGCATTCTTCCGGTGTAGAGATTGGCCCTTTAGGGGGTGTGGGGGGGGGGAGTTAGCACTGAACCTATCTGCCAGGATGTTGGCAATATCAGTTGGGTCTGTATATTTAGTGCCATTGTGCTGTAACTCAGAGCAGATCTGAGTGTTGCAATTGAGATTCTTGACATAGCTATAGAATGCTTTGTGGCTGTCTTTAGAATCAGTGGTGATTTTGTTTTCATAACTAGCTTTGGAGGATTTTATGAGGGATCTCAGCTTCTTACTGAGGCTGACTGGGGAGTTCTTCCAGTCATGGGATTTTACTCTTTTCTGCAGCAGTTTCCTTCTTCTGTTGTAGAGTTTGTTTATGGCAGAGGACCACCAGATTGGCTTCCTTTTTTTGGAGGATAGCATCTTATTTCTGTTAGGGATAGCATGATCCATGCACTCTTGTAAGTGCTTATAAAGTGCATTTGTGTAGGATTCAGCAGTTGTACCTCTGTTGTCCATTTGCATGGGTGTCATGAAGTTTGCCACTTCTGTTTTAAGAAGCGTGAAGTTGGTGTTGGAGAAATGTTTTACTGTGGTATCCCTAATGGCGGGTGGGGGTGGGATGTGGATATCTAGGCAGATTAGCTTGTGGTCGGATCTGACCAGCGAGGAATTGACCTATGGTGTGGAACACCGGTCACCCATGTTAGTAATGACCAGTCTAGGATATTGCTGTCCCTGTTGGGGGTGTGGATAAGTTGATCCAAGGCGCTGGAATTTATGAATTCCATAAAAAGTTGAGCAAAAGAGTTGGTACATGAGTAGTTTTTACAGTTAATGGTGGGGTAGTTGAAATCGCCCATTATTAGGGTGTTGGGTTGTACCATAATATTTTCCAGTGTGTCAAGAAATGAGAAGTGAGAATCCTGGGGCATGATGGGGGATCTGTAGCAAGTTACAATTTGGATTGCTGTCTTGTGCAGAGTTAGTTGCACTTGGATAATCTCAGATGCATCATGCTGAGCAACTAGCCTGCAGGTGTGGATATCCTTAATGAATATGGACACACCTCCACCTTTAGTGTTTCAGTCCAGGTTAGGTGGCCGAAAGGTGTAGTATGAATTATAGCTTGGTAATGCAGGGGTGCTCTCTGGAGCCTTGAACCAGGTCTCAGTAACTGCACAGATATTGATGTTCTCCATTTTTAGGAGTGCCTGAGAAAGTGCATTTTGAGGTTTAGACTTCTAGCATTGAGTAGCATTACCCTCAGATTTCGCATGTTTGTGTCTGTCACGTTGGTGGTTTTGTCATTTGAACCTTGCTTAAAAAAGGCACAATAGGGGCGGCAAGAGCCTTAGCTAGTAATCTAAATCCTAGGGGCAACAGCTGCAGACCATCTCTGGCAAAGCATCGTGGTTTGTCAATCATGTCATCCCAGGTAGACAGATATTGGATCCCCTTTGAATGACACCAGAAGCTTAGACAATTGTTGAAGTCAGTCATTTTGTCCTTATGCTGTGGTATCATTCTGGGTGAAGGCAGGATGCTACTCAGGGCTAGGGTCATACCTGCCTGGGCCACATGGTCCGAGAGCTCTTTCATGTCGTCCAGGGAAGTGCGTCTCAAGTCTTTCACTCCATGAACGATGACAGAGTCGTATTTGTACTTGTTGTGGAGTGACATGAGTGCATGCATTATGTGGTGGATCCTGGCACCTGATAGGCAGCTGACCGTAATTTTCTCCTTGTTCAGTCTGGTAAGTCAGACATCAGTGTGCCTGACTATAGAGTCACCTATGACTAAAGTGTTTGGTACGTTGTCTTGCCTTAGGGGCTGTTTTTGGGTGGCACACTGATATTGTAAGCTATTTGTCGCTTGGGTTGTGATTGGTGTTTGTTTACGTTTCAGCTTCGGAGGTCCTCGTTGCTTGAGTAGGTTAATATTGGGCCTCCGCATATGTGGGTTTCATGTTGCTATGTGTGGGTGTTGATGGTGTGGGTTTTTTAGGGCTATGTGTTGCTTGAGATGTGGTGCAGATGTTTACCTTCTCCTCTTGACTGTCTAGCACAGTCTTGGTTGGAGAGAGCTTTGCTTCCAGTTTGGCTATGTACTTGCATCTCTCACAGGTTGTAGGGTTTGGTGGTAGGATGAGAGGGTTGTCTTTGTACATGAGGCAATTGCTGCATTGCCCCAATATGCCCAGATTCACCAGGTGGACAGGAGAAATCACTGGAAGCTGACCTTTGGACATGCCTGGTTAGGTGCTTTTAATTAAAGTGCAAGAGCTGTTTTTCTTTACCTTGGCCAGGTGCTTTGCAATTTTAGGTTGTTTAGTGCCTACAGTTAGTTCTCTTATTGACAGGGAGGATTTTAGTGTTTGTATTAGTTTATGGTTTCTTAGTACTTTTTAGCAGTTCTAGAGCAGGTTCAAGTCACAGGGATTCAGATTTTAGTGCTACTATTGAAAAAACAGCAAGTTCTAAGGGAAAATTTGAAGAGCAGACTTTCTGCCACTGGGAATAGTTTAACCCTAGCCCCACGGCACTGCGCAATGCGCAAACCCACGCAAACAGAGTTTTTTAACTCAGAAACTTGAAAGGGATAGGAATTAGCCAATAAGGTAACTTTTCAGAGCTGGAGACACTCCTCTTGTGGCAGATAGGCTGCTGTAGTACTTACCACTCCCACTGATAAGCAGAAAGACCTACCACTGGCACAGCAAGGTCTGGACACAGAAAATACACTAAAGTCCTGAAACCAGCAGATCTGTGATCCAGACTATTCTAGTATAGGAAAGGGCAGGAAAACAGCAGTACAGAGAATATTTTTTTTTTAGGAATTAAACAGTAAAAAGCAATTTAAACAATAGCAATGTACAGAAAAGGCAGTCACACTTGAGTGGGATGCCTACAGAATCAAATGCAGTTTAAATTGTAATACTTTAAGCAAAAAACAAGTGCACACGCAGTAAAAACAATTTTAAACTGAAATGCAGCAATAAACAGCAGTAAAATGGATTTTTAAAGTGCGATTAAGCAAAACCGAATAAGAGAAAACCAAAAAAGGTCTTAAATCAGCAAAAAGTCTCTCCTTCTTGTTTCTGACGCTGTAGTAGTCTGCAGGATGCCCAAACAGGATCCACGGAGCTAAAACAAGCACAAACCTGTGCAAGCATGGGTTTTTAACTTAGAAACTTGAAAGGGATAGGAATTAGCCCCCAACGGCCAATAAGGTAACTTTTCAGAGCTGGAGACACTCCTCTTGTGGCAGATAGGTTTTACCCTTGAATGTGCTAAGCCAGGAAATTATTCACCATTCCGTATGTGTGACTTTGTAAAGCCAAACTCTACCACCACTTATGTCCCACTTTTTCTTCTCTCTTGAACCATGCATAGCCCAGAAGTCACTGGTGCCCCCTCATCAGGGGTAGGGATGACTACCTTTAGAGTATGTGGCCTTGGCAGCTGTTAGTAAGTGCTTGGGTACTAAGTGCTACTGCGGGAGAATGAGCAGCTAGCACTGTGAGTCATACAAGTGTCACAAAACTGCAGTATTAATAATGTTATACCAGCCACTAGTGCATTGAATGATAGGCATTGTTGTCCTCTGACAAGAGTCATAGCTACTGCAGAAACAATACTACTAGTAGGTAAATGCCTTGCACTTTGCAGTAGTTACTCTTAGACATGTTTTATGGCTCATAATAGGCATATAATGATCCTACCACAGCCCGGTGTAGGGCATCCTCTGGCAGTAGGGACATATTGGACCAAATGGCTTAAAGTCAGCCCTGATGTTCGAACAGTAAGGGTTAAACCTTATAAATCAGTGGAGTATTAGAAATGTATTTAAATTAAACACAAAGAAGTGTAGCATTATCACCTTTGAAAAACAAATAACAGAAGCTTCTAGTATAGACAGCACCCCACTCCAGCCCTTTGTCATCACCAGAGATCTCGACACCTTTGTAGAATACTGTTTATCCCTTGACCGCGACATAGACACAGTAGTGAAGAAATCCTTCCATCTAGACCTAATTAATAACTAAAAGTATCTTCTTCATGTTATCATTACTGTGTGATATGTACTGATCAGAAATTATTGAACATAGTACCACTTTTAGTATGTATTTATCCAAACACATGATATAGCTGGAAAGACCCCTACCGAGGCAGGTTTTAATCTCTATCCCTGTAATGTGCCTGTTACAAACTTATGCATAGTATCATATTTCTAGCATTTTATGCTATTCATGACTTAACCCTTTTTGCTCTTTAAAACTTCCATAAAACAAATGGCTTGAACTAAAGATATCAATCTCTATCATTAAAGTAATGAGGCAGACTGAGCAGCTTCATTACTCAGCACTTCTCCCATCTCTGGAATAATCTTCCAGTAACTATAACACAGAGCAATACCTTCCTTTCCTATAGGTAAGTGTAGATGATTGGCTAGATACCTGTAAATTCATCCTGGTCCTGACTTGTTTTGCTATACTGGAAGCAGGACATACCTTGTGAAGGTGGGTATTAGAAAGGCGATTATGGCCCACAGACTGACTCTGCCTTGTAAATACTCTGAATCCCATATTAAAATAAGTGTGCTATAAACCAAAAGACATTTGTTTAGCAGTGTATATTCGCAGTCGAAGAACAGACCACCCACTAATAAGTCATACAACTAAATTTGTGAAATTTGTCTTAAAAAATGCAAGTAAAACAGTTACTTTTATTTTTGTAAGATGTTTGATATCCATGTATGTGGGATGGTCGTGGGACACTTTTTAGCCATAAACTAAGTATAACAACACATTTCATCATGTATCATATTGAGCAAACATCTCTCAGTGAATGGCATTTAAAATCTGTGAATTGCAAAGCAAGTACATCCAAGTGTCCCACACAAAATATTAATGTCAGAAACATACTTCATTTATGCAGATATTGAACAATATGCCAGTGTCTTCACATTATATAGGACATTAATTTTTGTATTAGTAATAAGATTGTTGAGAAAAGTGTTTAATAATAAGTGTTTAGTACTTAGCAATGGTTATCTGAGATTACAAAAAGGAGCTGTTTTCAGAGATAGTTATGAGAGTGGCTATTTACACACAACAACCATAGCTAGGTTATCAGATGCCCTACGCAATTTCCCAATTTAGTGTCTAGTCTCAGCTCTAGGCTGATGACACACTAACACCTTGTACCCCCGTCACCTCATCCTAGTTATGCCTCTGTTTACATACATACAAAGCAATTTGCACTACATAAGCAGAAAGCTGCATAGCTTTGGAGACATTTTGAGGATTTGTTAATAAAGGTTAGATGGCCTTTGACATTTTTTTAAATAGTACATGCTTTAATATTGTTCCCTGATGTTTGTAATGTTTGACTTGCAAGAAGTTATACAGTATTGCAATAATCTATTCATTATTAATCGAGAAATTACTGTGCATGCAGTACAATAAAGTATTTCCATAATGAACAATTGTCTTTAATAGCTACAGAAACTTCATTCTGTTTTTGTTTTTTTCACTACACATTTTTACATAAGCTTGATTTAAAGGCATATAAATCTAGAATGTTGATCATTTAATATCTGTTTTGACTGGCAGTTTAATGCAATCAGTTAAGGCTATGAGCTACTACAGAATTATTTTATTTTTTTTTATTTATTTTTATTTATTTTATTTAACATTTGTTGATGAACTACAATTAATCATGTAGTTTTAGGTCCGATTCTCTTCTTCCAAAAATATATTTAATCAGACAGTGCTCGTGGGTTCCTGCTAATAAAAGGGAGACATACCTAGTGGGTACACCCAATTAGCAAATAAATAAAATGCTCAGTCTCTGCAGGATGGCCAAAGGGACGCTGGCATTCCCCCTTTTATATGTACCAGCTTGACTGATCAGGCCCAGACAACACGAGAAATCATTTTTACTGCACATAACTTTCAAATGTAGGTAAGCAAAAAAGACAGTAAACAGTAGCGTTTTAGGGCTTTTAATTATTTAATAGTAATTTCTTTTTAGTTAAAAATGTAAAAATCTATTAAAAATATCAGTATTACAATGGAGATAAAAGCAGTGCTTATGTTGATATGCTAGAACTGTTTCATTCAATTATTAGCTTCAGACTTATGAATATACAAGTTCACCTTCTAGTTTTACTGTACTATTTGAAAGTATGAACACACATACTAGTAAGCTACTTGTAAGAGAGCATAGACTGGAAATTTAATGTGATAGGTGCCTTTAAACACAGTAAAAACTAAACAGCACCAGAACCGCCTTTAAAATTTCAGAAAAATGGAAAGTGTGAAATTAACTAGTTTATTATTCATCACAAATGAGAAAATTGTTTAATCGTATACATCAGCATTGTCTATGTCTAAATGTGATGTTTGTTTAAGGCAGATATAAAAAGCTTACTTAACTTGTGTAGTAAAATAAAACAAGTTATTTTCAAAAGAATGGGTATAAGAAAAATGCCGTTTATTCACTTCTAGAAAAGCTTTGTATCTTGACATCAAACTAGCCCTTTCCTTAGAAGGAAGACCTGGAAAGACATTCACTAAGTTTTGTAGAAGGAAAAATATGATTGAAAGGCTGCAGCAAGACAAAAATAAATTAATGCAGCCTTTAAAGTTATCTTATGAGGAAAGAGGAGTCCTTGTTTTCCGAATGTTGGTAGTGTTAATATGCTAAAAAATTCAGTTAGGATTATACTGTGAAACTAACTTATGCTTTTATATGAAACACTATTTATTTCAGCAGATATGATTTTCTCAGTATAGCAGTGAATACATTTATAAATGCAAGCTCTGTCGAGACAGAAAACTTCCAAGATGATTTATCGCACAGAATAGGATTATTTGTTTAGTGCTGCCATTTTTCTCACAAACTCTTAAACAATGGGTAAATTTTGGTTACCGTACACAAAGACTGGGTCGCATATGACCTTATTAACTCTAGCCAGATTAGCTGCCATCGTTTTATTCTCTGCAAAACTTTGGAAGGAATCATTATGAAACCCGTCTACAAAGATGCAGGTGACATACATTTAGCCAATGAAGGCAGTATGATTTTGTCAAAAGTCAGGTCTGATTACTACATCTAGTATTATTTTGTGAAGATCCTGCAGCACTAGATGAGGAAGTGACAGTGCTTGGAGCTGGTGTGGATCTACCCAGGACTTTTGTTAGAGTAGGTCATATGGAAACCATAGACACATTACGCACAGTAAATAGAATGGCTGATGTTATCCATTGGGTAAAACATTGGTTAAAATAAATAAGAGAGCAGAGCAAGTAATATAGCTGTGTGTGTGTTTTTATGTATGTATGTATATACTCACATTTCTGTCTCCATATATTTTTCTGTATATATATATATATATATATATATATATATATATATATATATATAAAACACTAAAATGTGTTATTTGTGTTTTTATATATCTGTATCTATGCACGGGTTACAGACAACTGACAACTGGTCAAAAGTTCCGATTACTGCAAGATAAAAAAAAGCCAGTACAGTTGATCGAAAGTCAGCTGATGAAATATATGACTGTTTTTGTGTGCAGGATTGTGCTCAGGTAATTTGCCCCTTCCCCACTGTAGTGCAATCTCATAGTTAGTATGTATAATTAACACGAGACTTGCATATTTAAAAAAAAAAATTTTTTTTAACTTTAGTTGCCTTTCAGTATATCAGTTTCTGATGTGTGTATGTGTACATATATTTATTTATATATATATATATATATATATATATATATATATATGTATATATATATATATATATATATGTATATATATATATATTTATATTTCCAGATACAGATATAGTATGTCTGTCTCTCCAGGTGTATGTGAGTTTTTACATATAGATATAGCTATATATGTATGTATTTTGGAAGCTCGAACTTTCAAAAATTCGAACTTCATGTGGTCAAGACCATAACATCAGATTTTTGAAAGTTTGAAACTTCAATTAAAAAAATAAAAACAACTTTTTTTTTTTTTTTTTTTTTTTTTTTACATTTATGCAGGGGGCAAGCCCCTCTGCACCCCCTGCTAATTAAATATACCAACTCCAAGATCGCACTACATTGAAGAGAATTAAAATTTTCCCATTCCGCTCTGTACGGCGATCTCCAATTAAACCATTCAGAGCTTCAAAACTTCGATCTTATGTTCTCGACCATATGAAGTTTGAGGTTTTTAAATTTTCAGCTTTCAATGTAGGCCCATATATATAGGTCTACTTCATTTCATTGAAAACTCATTTCACTGAAACTCATTTCGTTGAAAACTCATTTCACTGAAACTCAGGTGCCTAAGCACAATTCACTGAAAGCTCACTTCACTGAAAATTCATTTGACTGAAACACATTTCCGTGAAAGGTATATGCCCTCTTCCCCACTGTAGTGTGATCCTGAAGTTAGTGGGGGTGGCGGGCACAAACACTGTAAACCATAGACATGGATACTTACAAGTTGAATGAATAACTCTTTCCAGAAGACAGTATATACCCAAACTATGTAGGGGGATACAGCCCCCACACCCTCCTTATTATATATACTCACTCCAGGATCGCACTACAGTGGGGAACAGGGCATATACCTTTCAGCGAAATGAGTTTCAGTCAAGTGAGCTTTCAGTGATTTGTGCTTAGGCAGCTGATTTTCAGTGAAATGAGTTTTCAATTAAATGAAGTAGACCTATATATATGGGCCTACATTGGATATATATATATGTGTGTGTGTGTGTGTGTGTGTGTGTATGTGTATGTACATATGAATATATAATGAGTAATCGCCAGTGAGTTTGAAACACAAAACATTGAACAAACTCAAAAGAGATTATCATTTTTCACCAGGTATCGTCTAGAAAAAATAATTGCAAATGAAAACCAGTAGTTTACATTTATGATTACCAAAACTAAAACAAAAAACAACTTTTACGTGATAGGCTTTACCCCCACACCCCTGGAAGTTAAATATACTAATTCCAGGGTTACACAACCTTGTTGAAAGGGGAAAATCCACTGAATTATGTAATGGTTGAGCTGCTGAAGTTCATCTGTTACTTAGTTTGACCAATAGTAGTACCAACGAAAATCACTATTTCAGCAGATGATGAAATGCCTGCAGTGACAAATTATATAATATCCATCTTTGCATGTAAGATAATTTATGCTGCAAAATATTGCAACATCAATTTTATACTCAAAATTATTGTAATCTAAAATTGACACAGAATCACAAATGCTCCAGGATATATTCTTGCAGCATGCAAACCAAACCACACTGCATTTTGCAGGAAAACAAGCCCCCCCGGCACTACCAAACTGCCTGCCAATAAAATATGTACCAAATTGGGGATCATACAATAGCTGGGAAAAGGCGTATTCCCTACGTCGTTATAACATAGGTCTTACACCAGTAGTGTTGAATGTTTTTTCAAACAAATATGAATGTAGAGGAACCCTGTAAAACATATTCATGTATCTACTAAGGTTGCCATATTCTTCTTTTCATCAGAGCTCATGTGGGATGCTATTTTTAATCGATTATGGGATCATCAGAAGCAGTAAGTGGAATGCGGGCTTGCCCCACCCCATTTAAATGGTAGTGCAGTGCATTTTTAAGTGGTTTAGGTTGTGAAGAGAGTTTCTTTCATGGAACTGATATAAACTTGTGTGTAGATGTATGTATATAGGTATATTCATGTGTGTCTATGTCTCTCTGTCTCTCTCTCTCTCTCTCTATATATATATATATATATATATATATATATATATATATCTTTGTGTGTGTGTGTATGTATGTGTTGTATATATTATCAGTATAGAACTTTCAGAAATTAGTGATTGCCCCCATGCACTCAAGTTTGCTTTGTTTGTTTACTAAGGTTGTCCTAATTGGCAAGGAGCATTTGTAAATGGGACCTAAGGATTGAAGCTCCAAAAATAAAAGGGGGTTAAAATAGCAGTAGACAGAGATGGTCTTTACCTTGTCTTGACATAATAAACAGTTTAAAATCCTACAGTATATTGAAAGCAACACTAATGTTTAGTTCCATTATGACCATTCTCAAAACATTAAGGGTAACATTGCACTTAAAACTGTAAATGGAAGTTATCTTCGATTGTTCAGATGAGTAGTTGCACCTGAATGCATCAGAAACAGAATATATGTACAGAAATCTAATGAAGTAATTGCAATAAAGGTAGTGATATAAAGTAAGAAATATATTTTATCACTCACGTTTTCTTAAGATGTTGAGAGTCAGAACTGAGTCAGTGTGCTAATATAGATTCTTCTACACCCAGCAGGGTAATTGACCTGTTTAAGTTTCAAATTTGGCCCACAGTTAAATTTGGCCAAGCAATCTCTTCCCTAAATGTTTGCTGTTTTCTGATATGTGTGCTTGTTTACCTTGGCATAGAGCTTATCATAATAAGCCTTTATGATATTATTGTTGGCCTGAGCAAAGTATGTGAGGTTTCCTTCCACATCTCTCAGTGCTACAATGACATTTACCTGCTACCAGGTTTGTCCTGAATTAGTACTTAACTGTACCACTTACACTGATCCTGTTGACTTAGCTAACTTGCTAACAGATAGGTTCAGCGCAAACTTCATCCCCCTATCTTCCCCAATGGCCCATTCGCATCCCCAGTACTTGTCCCGCACCTCACATCTCCATACATCAAGTGTTAAATGACCTATCTAAGGCAAATAATGCAGCTTCCATGGGACCTGATAGTATCCCAGGCTATATTCTGCACCATCCCCAGCAAGAGCTAGCTTCTCCATTGAGCACCCTATTCAACCATAGCCTAAGTACACGCTTCATTCCAGCATAGGGGAGAACTGACATTGTCATCCCCTTGCACAAAGGTGGTCCCTCTACTGACCCTGGAAACTATCACTCCATTAGCTTGACAAGTCTGATCTGTAAAGCTATGGAATGTATTATTATAGATCTCATAAACAAAGACATAGGCAATATCTAAGCATTTGACCCCACCTTATTCAGATTCATTAACGGCATATCTTGCCTGTTGAGCCTGGTTGACTTCTCTGAGACTGTCACCAAGGCCCTGGATGAGGGAAAGTCAAGTACATACAGCTTACCTTGACTTGGCCAAGGCCTTTGACACAATCCCCCACTCAGGCATCATTGAAAAGCTAACACAACTTGGCAGAAATTCCATTCTCATCAGGTGGGTGGCCAACTGTCTATCCGATAGGACCCACAAGGTCAAAATAGGTGCCTCCACCTCTGACAGCAGACCTGTCAATAGTGGTGTTTCCCAGGGATTTGTCCTGAACCCCTGCTGTTTGGCATCTACTTCTCAGAGATCCAGTCAAAGACAAAAGGCCTGTGGCTGACTAAGTTTGCAGATGACTGCAAGTTGGGTGCTGTCATTGACTCCCCAAATAATGATAACGTACTGAAAGAGGGTCTCACAGCAACAAATGACTGGTGCCAAAGTCATGGCCTTAAGTTAAACTCAAAAAATGTATCATCATACCATTCAGCAAAAACACAGCCCCTACTTATTACCACATCAATGTCAACCCCATAAGCACACAACCTGTGGTGAGAGACCTGGGTACTCAGGTTGACAACAATCTCACATTCGACCATCATGTAGCGGCAGTTGTCAGAAAAGCCTTTTACTTGGTTTATCTCAAAGGGATTGCATCCAGAAGAAAGGAAGTTATTACCTCTCTGTACTCCTCGCTAATTGGGCCAATAATTGAGTATAATGCCCTGTTTGGTATGTACCTCTCCAAACACTTGAACCAATTTGAAAGGCCACAGAAATACCTCACAAAGAGAATCCCTGGCCTGCAACACTTGTCCTATGTGGACAGACTCAAATCATTATCACTCTACTCGGTATCATACAGATTGGTCAGAGGTGATCTGTGTCTCACAGACAAGGCAATATCAGACCCTGCCCTACTAGAGATGCTCGATATCTGTAAGTCTAACTCCTCGTGCATTACCTGCTCAGAAGGCCTAAATCTAATATGCGACATCAACAAAATCTGCTGGAGAGACAGGTTTGTCTCCCAAAGGCTGCCCTGTCTCTGGAATAGACTTCCCGTGCATGTCAAACAGAGTACCTCGCTGACCCTCTTCAAGCGCAACCTTGATGAGTGGCTGGGAAACCACAAATTTGCTCCAGGGGTTCCACCTGTGTCCCTCATTGACAGGGGTGACAGATGCTGACTGAAGTTTCTTTTTTGGGGGAATAAACTCTTGGCTAGGGTTGTAAGGGCCCCAGGGCCGTTAGACTAGTAATCTCTTATGATACCTTTTACTGAGTACTACAGCTTGGGGGATAGAATAAACCTGGTCTGTTGTAGCAGTTACATACATTCCCATTTTTGATGATGATTCAAATTGTGACGGTCCCTACTCTGGGCCAGTAATCAAGGAGCCTCATCTCTCATGACTGACACCAATGAAGGACAGCCACTAGGAACAAAAATGGATACACCCAGTATTTTCAGATGCAGCTGTTTGTACCAAGCACAATTTCCCTTAAGAGCACACAGAGAGCAGACTCCAGACCTGGGGCTGGACTCTGTCTGTCTCTCTCTCTCTCCAGGCCCCAAACAAGACCCCACACTAACCACTTTGGTGCTCTGTGTCCCTGTTCCAAGTAGCTGACATACACTCACTTGGATATTTGATTTTCACACACACACCTGGGAAAGGCTGGAACAGATTTACCAGCCATGCCCTCTCTGCCCACACTGTAAGGTAATTACACTGCCACCAGTCAGCTACTCTAAGCTAGTTACAAGGGTTTCAGTTATGCTGAATAACATTAATACTGATACAAATGGTAGAGTTTGACTAATGCAGCAAGGTTTTCAGGAGCGGCCACAGTGTCACTAAAATAAGCATAAGTACTATTAAGATGTTAAAAGTATTCTAAAAGACTAGCCACAATGAAAGGTATAGAAATATTTAATAATAAGTAATAAAATAGCAAACACGAGAATACTGAGTAGTTATAATAAACACCAGAGTTTCAGTCACAGGAGATGTAGAAAATAACACAGTTGGATAGATTCACACAGTTGCAGACAAACAATACTTAACTAATCTCACTATATTTTCTTGACTGACTAAAGACTTACTGTTCCCTAGTTACGTTACTTACTACAGCAAGTCAAGAAGGTGAGTGTTGAGTTGCTTACTACAGCAAGGCAAGAGGATGTGTGTGGTTGTATGTGATATCTGTGAGAAATCTTTCCTGTCATGTTCCAAAAAATAAAATGCTGCTGCGAGAGTTCCATCATCTCTCTCTCACTAATCATTTCAATGCTGGTTATAGAATGACATCACATCTGGTCACCTGACACTGGTACAATACAAACCCAAAGCTTTGCTAAGATGTGTTGCAGCATCTGAAAGGTATAAAACAAATTCAAAAACTTCCACCCTTCCAGGGGAGCAATTAGTTCACCCCTAAGGACAGTACAGTAAGATTCCAAGTCTTGGTTTTCCCAGACATTTTTGTCTCCGGCTGCAGTCACACCTGTAAAATAAAATCTTTATGGCCTAACCCAAACCACTTAATTTAAAATCATTTTTTTCTCTAAAAACTGCATTTTACCTGATTGTGGCCTAGCACTCAAGTGTGGGGTCATTTATTGCACTGTTGTGATTATTTTGCTGCTTGTGTATCTCTGCTACCTTTAAACTACAACAAAAAGAAAAAAAAAAAAAAATCTTGCTTTTTTCCCACTTTCTGAAAGTTAAGAAAGTTCAGTTACAGAATTGCTGTTCTGAACTGTTTGGCAGTTTCTAGAAGGCCAGTGCTTGCTCGGGCTAAAGGGAAGTCTCTGTGTTCACCAGTGGGAGTGGTTAACACTGAACAGCCTGCCTGTCCCTGGAGGAGTGGTTACTGCCTAGAAGCTGTAGTTTTATTGGCCATTTTGGGTCAGTTCTAAACTCCTTGATCTCTCTCTCTTAAAACCCGGCTGCCTCATGGTTTTGGCATCTTTTCAGGCTTGCTAGTTGTTGCTGAAGCACCTACCAAGGGGAGAAAACGCTGAGAGAAGAAAAGGAGCCACTTTTGTGATTTTAAGTATCTTTTTCTGATGTTTTCTTAAGTTTTACTGCTTTGCTGCCTACTTTTTGGCATTTTCCGGCTTGCTAAAGTTTATATCTGTAACAGTAACAGTACGTGGAACACATCTAGAGCCTGTTTACTGCATTTCCTTTGTTGCACTTAATTTAAAATCGTTTTTTTCTCTAAAAACTGCATTTTACCTGATTTTGGCCTAGCACTCAAGTGTGGGGTCATTTATTGCACTGTTGTGATTATTTTGCTGCTTGTGTATCTCTGCTACCTTTAAACTACAACAAAAAGAAAACAAAAAAAATCTTGCTTTTTTCCCACTTTCTGAAAGTTAAGAAAGTTCAGTTACAGATTTGCTGTTCTGAACTGTTTGGAAGTTTCTAGAAGGCCAGTGCTTGCTTGGGCTAAAGGGAAGTCTCTGTGTTCACCAGTGGGAGTGGTTAACACTGAACAGTCTGCCTGTCCCTGGAGGAGTGGTTACTGCCTAGAAGCTGTAGTTTTATTGGCCATTTTGGGTCACTTCTAAACTCCTTGATCTCTCTCTCTTAAAACCCTACAACTCTCTTTTTGCGTGATTTTGCACACTGAGCAGTGTCGGGCAGCGCCGCCTAAACAGGTTTAAACTATTCCAGGCTCTACAAAGTCTGCTCTTCACTTTTTCCCTTAGAACTGTTCATACTCTCAAAGTAATCACTCTATTCTCTTTCTAAAGCCCTGCACTTGCTCAGCTCTTATAAGGAAACACTAACTAACTAAAGCACTACACCCTCCTTGACTTCTCATAAGTATTAGGCTCCTGGTTGGTCCTTCCTGATAAAGTGAAAAATCAGTTCCCTTCTCTAATCTGATCAGTAAAAAAACAGTTCCCTATACTAATCTGGTATGGCCAAGGGTCAGTTTCAAGGTTACTCTCCAGTCCAGCTGGTGAATCTGGGAAGTTTGAGGCAATGTTACAATTGCCTTATGTACACAGACAACCCTCTCCTCCTTCCAAAAAACTCTAATACATGTAAGAGATGCAGTTACACAGCCAAACTGGAGGCAGAGCTCTCTCAACCCAAGACTGGTATGGTCAGTCAGGAGGAAAAGGTAACCACCCACACCACAAATCCAGTCTCACACAGACCTATTGCATCTGCATACCCAACATATAAACACACAAAAACATACTCGGAGGCTTTAAATAAAAATCTGCCTAAACAGCAAATTCCTCCTAAGCAGATATCCAAGCAACAGCCACTCCTCAACAATACCCATGAATCACATATCTCACAAAATCAATGTGCCTCACAGTCACAGCTCTTAAGGCCAAACAACACACCAATACACTTGTTATAGGGGACTCTATTGTCCAGCACACTGACATCCCGCTCACCAGACTGAACAAGGAGTAGGTCACTGTAAGCTGTCTGTTGGGTGCCAGGATCCCCCACATAATGCAAGCACTCAGGTCACTCCAAAGCAAGTACAAGTATGACTCCGTCATTGTCCATGCTGATGTGAATGACCTGAGACGTACCTCCCTGGACTACATGAAAAGAGACAGAGGAGCTCTCTGACCATGTAGCCCAGGCTGGTATGACTCTGACCTTGAGTAGCATATTGCCCTCACCAAGAATGATGCCACAGTATAAAGACAAAATGATCAGTTTCAACAATTGGCTAAAGTATTGGTGTCATTCAAAGGGGATCCAGTGTCTGTCAGCCTGGGATGACATGCTCGACAAGCCACGTTGCTTCGCTAGGGATGGCTTGCACCTGTCACTCTTAGGCTTTCGTATACTGGCCAAGGCTCTTGCCACCCCCATAGTGCCTTTTTTAGGCAACGCTCAAAGGACAAACCCACCTCCATAGACAACCCAAGGATAAAAAAACTAAAGGTAATGCTACTCAGTGCCAGAAGTCTAAACCTCAAGATGCACGCACTCAAGGCTCTCCTCAGTATGGAGAAAATCGATGTCTGTGCAGTAACAGAAACCTGGTTCAAGGCTCCTGAGAACACCCCAGCACTACCAGGTTATAACTCATACCATGCGTTTCGGCCCCAAAACTCGGACTGAAGCACAAAAGGAGGGGGAGTATCTATATTCATCAAAGATACCTACACCTCCAGGTTAGTGGCACTGCACAAGGCATCGGAAACCATCCATGTGCAACTAACAGCAGGCAAAACTGCTTTTCAGTTTGTAGCCTGCTACAGAACACCCTTCCTATTACAGGAACCCCACTTGGCATTCCTGAGAACACTGGAGAATATGAAGGTCTCTCCAAACACTATGTTATTGGGTGACTTCAACTACCCAAACATTGTCTGGGAAAACTACTCAAGCCCAAACACCCTCACCCAACGGTTCCTTGAATTTATAAACTCTAACATGATGGAACAACTGGTCACCACTCCCACAAGAGGGAACAACGTATTGGACCTGGTCATCACCAACATGGGGACTCTATGTTCCACACCAGAGGTAAACCCCTCATTGGTAAGATCAGACCATAAACAAATTTCCCTGGACATCCATATCCCATCCCCACCCCCAGCCAAGGAAATCACTGTAAAGAATTTCTCAAAAGCCAACTTTGCACTTCTCAAGACTGAGTTGGAATCCTTCAAAGCCCGCGGGCCAGAGGATAATACAGCCAAATCCGCAGAATCCTTTACAAATGCATTCTATGAGCACCTGCAGGAATGCATGGATCGTGCTATCCCAAATAAAACCAAGACTCACTCCTCCAAAAACAGGAGACGGGTCTGGTGGACCCCGGCCATAAATAAGCTATACAACAGAAGGAGGAAGCTACTACATGGCAGAGCAAAATCCCAAAAAGGGAAGGCATCTGTGATCAGTATTAGCAAGAAACTTCGATCCCTCATAAAATCATCAAAGGCCAGGTTCGAAAGAAAAATTGCTCTAGACACTAAAGATAATCACAAGGCCTTCTTTAGTTATGTCAGGAATACGGGTGGAAACTCCCATATATGCTCTGAATTGTTGCATAACGGTACAAAATATACCGAACCTACAGACATAGCCAACATCCTGGCAGACAGATTCAGTGCAAACTTCTCCCCTCCTTCCCCCCCAAAGGAGCAAATGCCTATCCCAACTGAGTGTAACCTCCCTGACATCACAGATGCACAGGTGAAAGCTGCCCTCTCCAAAGAAAAAAACACAGCATCTATGGGACCGGACGGTGTCCCAGGCTGTGTCTTACATGAGCTCCAAGAAGAACTGAACCCTCACATTAAGTCACTGTTCAAACTTAGCCTTACTACAGGATATGTACCCAAAGAATGGCGTACAGCTACAGTGGTCCCACTCCACAAAGGTGGTGCCACAACGGACCCCGGGAACTATTGCCCCATAAGCCTGACTAGTCTGGTCTGTAAAGCTATGGAGCGTATTATCATGGAACTCATAAACAAAGACATTGGGAGCCTCCAGACACTGGACCCTACCCAATTCGGCTTTGTTAAGGGCAGATCTTGCCTCTTAAACCTAGTTGATTTCTTTGAAACAGTTACCAAAGCCATAGATGAGGGCAAGGTAATCCACACAGCCTACCTGGACCTCGCAAAAGCCTTCGACACAATACCCCACTCGGGCATCATAAATAAGCTTACCAGCTTAAATATCAACCCCCTATATCACAAGATGGGTTGCAAACTGGCTCAGAGATAGAACCCACATGGTCAGAATCACAGATACCATGTCCGAATCCAAACCAATTACAAGTGGCGTCCCACAGGGCTCAGTTCTGAGACCTCTCTTGTTCGGTATATACTTCTCTGAGGTTCAGGCTAACACGGGGGGATTATGGCTGACAAAGTTCACAGATGACTGCAAATTGGGGACCATAATCGAATCTTCAGCTGACACAAGCATCCTCCAAAAGGGTCTCACAGAGACGGATGCTTGGTGCCAGAGCCACGGCCTCAAGCTAAATGCTAAAAAGTGCCTAGTCATCCCCTTTGGGAAAAACAAGGTGCCCACAAATGACCACATAGGTGGTAATCCATTAAGTACGGAAGAAGTAATTAGAGATTTGGGGACCAACGTAGGTAGTAATCTCTCCTTTGATAATCACGTTGCCAAAGTGGTTAGAAAGACCTTCTATATAGCCCACCTTATCACGAAAGGGTTCACATCTAGATCAAGAGAGGTCATTGTGCCCCTCTACTCGTCACTCATCAGGCCCATAATTGAATACAATGCCCCTTTTGGGATGTACCTTACCTGACACCTACAGCAACTGGAGAGACCCCAAAAGTACCTCACCAAGAGGATCATGGGCTACAAACAGATGTCCTATGCAGCTCGACTAAAGAAACTCCAGCTCTACTCAGTTGCTTACCGCCTACACAGAGGCGATCTGTGCCTGACGTACAAAGCCATGTCAAACCCAGAATTAATGGACATGCTCCACCTCAGAAAGTCTAAGTCCCTTAGAGCTACACGCTCCAGGGACGTAAACCTCAGCACAAAAATAAATAGGACATGCTGGAGGGACATATTCATTTCCCAGAGGCTCCCCTCACTCTGGAATAGAATCACAATTCATGTTAGACATAGCCCCTCGCTGACCCTCTTCAAGCGAAATCTGGACGCGTGGATGGGAAATCGCAAATTCACCCCTGGGATCTCTTCTGTGTCCCTGCTAGACAGAGGCACAGTAAACTAATCTTAAAAGGGTACCTTCTGTGACCTACTTTACAGAGGCACAGTAGGCTAATCTAATAGGGAGGCGGAAGCCAAATACACTCTGGCTAGGCTTATAAATGCCCTAGGGCAGATAGCCTAGTATCTACCTATGAACCTATTTAATTTTCAACCTATTTTTCAAAATTAGCTGGACTGAGATTAACTACTTCCTTTTTAGAATTCTCTGTTAAAACATATAATTTAATTATTTGTAATAATACTGTTTGTATATCTCTCTCCTGTCCAGCAGGACCCACTGTTGATGCATTTTTTACACAAGCAGCTTTACAAATACATTTTTAACACAAGCATCTGTACAAATTAGTGTGACAGTCAAATGATATAAAATTATTTACAAAACTCCAGCTAGCTATGCTGGAAAATGTTACACATGCACTGCCCTACTCTCCCTGGCACAGAAGTCACTACCTCATATCATCACACATATATGTAATAATTTAACTTTTTCCATTTTAGAGTACTTATTTCCATTTGTAATATATGGTCTGTACAGTAGATACTGTGAGTATTCATGATAGCCTGAGTCAAGGGATCTTTGGACCCCTTTAATTGTTCACCCCTTGCTAGTTTCATTGCTGCTACTCTGGCCTTTTGGGCTGTGAATTACCAAACCATATGGCCAGGTATGTTTTAGCCCTTTTTTCTCATGCTCTTCAGGTTATTTCAGATCTTCCAGACTCTGAAAGGAAATCTTCAGCCCTTGATTTGTTGTGGTCTTCTTTTCAGGTGGACTGCCATTCCATTAAGTGCATTTAAAATAGAGCTGATGCTTCTTCTAGAGCTACTGCCTTTGCTCTGTCTTGAGGCATTATTCCTGGCTTTGCCTTCAGCCCTTGCCTGATGATACTTAGGCTAAGTTGATGAATGCTTCTCTTGACAATACAAATCTCTTGGGTTCTGCTGCTGCTGCTGAGCTTTTTAAGTCTCTTCAAGAGAAGGGTAAGGCCATGCAGGATTTTGAAACATTTTTGTTTCCTCCTGTTCCTGAATTTCAGAAGCAGTATCCTTCTAAACCTGCCTTTGTCCATAGACAGTCTTACCCTCCTTCCGAAGGTCATAAGGATTTTAGATGAGCTCCCCCTGCTATTTCTACTCAGAAGCCTCCTCTTCCAGACAAGCAAGGTTCTGTCTATCCATCTCCCCCCCCCCCTTCTAAATCAGGTTTCTTTATCTCGTCTTCTTTTCTCTGTCTCTTCACAATTGCTTAAGGATCAGTCAGGATGTGACGAAAGGAGATAATGCCAGTGCAGCTAGCTGGAATTTTGTAAATAATTATATGTCATTGGTGAATATCAAAATGATTTGTACAAAATTTTTGTGTTGCAAATGTATTAGAACTGTATGTCATGTGTATATCAAACTGCTCGTACAGACATGTGTGTTGAAAACATTTTTGCAAAATGCTGTTTGAAATGTAACCACCAAATGCCATACTGGAAGAAAACAGAAATGTACATACACTATTGTAATTGTTTAAATGTATACATTTTAACAGTGGAAACTGGAATACTGGAGGTTAACCTCAGTCCAGCAAACTTTAGAAAAATATCTGAAATTAAATTACTTTATAGGATGCAATAAGTAGGCTCTCTCTGAAGTTTTCAATGCAGGTAGAGACACAAGGTCTGTACTAGGAAGGTTTGTGTAATGTCCTTGGAGTGAACTTATTGCCATTTTTGAAGCATGAAGGAATGCAATTGTTTATGACTTCCATCATCTGTCTAAGTCAGAGGAAAACCCCTTGTCTGTATATTTTTACAGGTTGATGCTAAATGCTGCCAGATTCTAGCATTGGGGGGTTTGGCCTGGGAACTAGAAGTCAGATGACCAGAAATGATGTTATTCTGCAAGCTATCCCAGCAGAAATATTTTAGATATTAATTTTAGAAATCTCTTAGTGAGACAGAGCATAGTGCATTCTGGCTTGGACCTGACGACAACAATAAGAACTACTCACCACATCTGCCTTTCTCTAATAAAGTACGTTTCTAGGGAACAGTATAACTCTCTTAGATACAGTCATGAATATAGTAAAGCTTAGTTTAGTTGTTTTTCTTTATTTGTGTGAGCCTGTACTGCAATATTATTTTAAATATTTCCTGTGGTTTTGAACTCTGATGTCACTGTGAATATATATTTAGTATTGTCTTGTTGCTTTATTATTTATTATTACATATATTTAAACCTTTCTTTGTGGCTGATCTGTGTAGAGATATTTAAGTTTTGAGAGTACTTGCATATTTATTTGGTGACACAGTGTGGGCCATTCCTAATAGCCTTGCTCTTGGTCAAACTACCATTTGTATTAGTATTAATATCACGCAGTAAGATTGGACACTCTTTGCTAAGGGCCCTTAAGTATCTGATAAGGAGTGAATGGTGGCAGTGGAAACTATGTTATAGTCTGGGCAGAAGGGACCATAGCTAGTAAACCTGTGCCAGTCTTTCTCAGGTGTGTGTGTGTGTGTGTGTGTGTGTGTGTGTGTGTGTAAATCAAACCTCAAAAGGTGTGTGTGTATCAGCTACTTGGGTAGGGACATGAAGCACTTGTTGGACAGAGAGGGTGCTGGACATCTTGGCATGGTCACTCAGCTGAGATCTCAACTGTATAGCTGTGCCAGGACAGAGTCTTATTGGGGGGATCTGGAGGAAGAGGGAGAAACTAGCCCCAGGCTGACTGTGGTCTCTGTGTGCTCTTAAGGGAAATTGCACTTGATGCAGAGAGCTGCATCTGGAAATACTGTGTGTGTACTTGTCATCCTCTCAGTGTATGTCCCCCACTGTTGCCAGTGGTGAGGATTGAAGCTCCTTGATTACTGGCCCAGTGGAGGGTCATCACACAGGATTCTTGGATTCTGTCCATCATTTGTCAGGGGTATCTCATGGTGTGAAAATCCCTTCCTCCTTACTGGGCATTCATAGGCCTCCTCAGGATCAACTGCCCTATCTTCCAGATGTGCTCTTTGTTGTCTCAGGGCACTGTCCAACCAGTGTCTGCTTCTCAAAGGGGAAAAGAGTTCTATTCAATGATGTTTTTGATCTCCAGGGAAGAAGACACCTGAAGACCCATCCTGAATCTTTCACAGCTCAATACATTTCTAAAAGTTCTGTCCATTTAAATGCTGTCTATCCGGACCCTGTTTCCTTTTCTTCTTCTTCTTCAGACTTTCTTAGTTTGTCTTGATATCAAGGATGCCTATCTTCACATCCATATTCATCATCTTTTTAGGAAGTGTTTGCATTTCTCTCGTTCTTCCTTGCATTTACAGTTCTGTGTTTTGCCCTTTGGCCTTTCTGTTGCCCCAAGGGTCTTCAGATGTCTCACTCCTGTGATTGCCTTATGCAGGATGAGGAGGATTCAATTTTTTCCCTACCTGGATGACCTGCTCATTCAGGCTTCTTCTCTGGGGACTCTGCTGTAGTACATTCAGTATGCTAATTGCCTCCTGCAAAGTCTGGGATTTACTGTGAAATTCCAAAAGTTCTCCCTCATTCCTTTTCAGGATCATGTTTTTCTTGGCTGCAGGTTCCTGACCATTCCTATGCTGGCATTGCTACTGCATCCCAAGGCTCTGATTCTAATTGTTTATTTTCAGTCCCTTCACCCTCGAGTCTCAGTCTCCATGAAGTATCTCATGGCCCTGGGTTACATGTCCTCTGCTATTTGTATGCTTCTTCTAACCAGACTCCTTATGAA
The DNA here is from genome assembly GCF_019279795.1 of Protopterus annectens. Lineage (NCBI taxonomy): Eukaryota > Metazoa > Chordata > Ceratodontiformes > Protopteridae > Protopterus > Protopterus annectens. The sequence goes on from NC_056749.1 coordinate 129,621,351, forward strand.
GAAGCTTCAGTGGTTCCTGAAGTCAGTTTGGCTTCACCATTCTCATCCTCTGGATTTTCTAGTTCCTCTTCTTCCATGCCTCAAGCTAGAGCTTTGGTGGTGGATCCACCAGCTGTCTCTCAATCCAGGTCTTCCTTTTCAGCCACCACTCACTTCTCAGGAACTGTTTTGAGGTACCCCAGTCATGGGGTAGGATACTTCCTTTGGCCTTTTGAAGGTTCAGGTCCTTTGGTCAATTTATATTAATCTTAATGTGATGAAAGCACTCCTTCTTGCTCTTTGGGCCTTTCATTCCCTGTTTCTCCCAGGTACTCTCAAGATCTTTACAGACAATGTAAATGTGATGTGTTAATGTGGTACATTAGCAAGCAAGGGGGACACGGTCTTCCTCCTATGCAGACCAGCTGTTCAGGATTGAGGATCTGGCTGTTCAGTATCAGGTCACTCTGCAGGCATTTTATATTCCTCAGAGTAGCAGAACATAGTGGCAGACTCTCTGAGCAGGTCCATAAAGCAGACTCACGAGTGGATGCTTCACAGAGTGGGGTACTCCTCAAGTAAATCTTTTGGTCTCCCCTCTGAACAGACACATTCTTTTCTTTTGCACTAGTGTCCTATGTCCTTTGGCTTGGAAGCTGGACACCTTGTCTTCCTCATGGAAGGGGATGTTTCTTTATGCCTTCCTTCTCCTCCTTCTCATACCAATGTTCAAGATAGAACAAGATGCTCCCAAAATCTTGTTAGTGACCCTCTTTCGACCCAGACAGCATTAGTTCCCTGTTTGTCTGCACTTGGCCAAGGGCAGTCACCACAAGTTGCGTCACAGGGTGGACCTAATGACACACATCAATGGATCTCTCATCCGTCCCCACTTGTCGACTCTGCAGCCGACACTGTGGGTGATAGGGCTTTGATCCCTTTTAGAAGCCTTTTTTTCTGAGGATGTGCTTTGGGCTCTGCAGGATGCCAGGAAACCCACTACCAGGAAATCTTATTTGTACAAATGGAAGAGATTTTTGATGTGGTGCCTTGCCCTGTACCTTGATCCACTTACTGTGGAAGTTCCCTTGGTTTTCTCTTATTTATGTGAATTCCTCCATGCTGGGTTGGCATACTCTTCAGTTAAAGCCCACCTTTCAGCTATTTCCGCTTGTCTGCCTTTGACTCCTCCTTTGGCTTCTAGGTTTGAGGTCAAACAATTCCTTAAAGGCATGCTTCATTTTAGCCCCCCCCCCCCCCCCCCCAGGAAGCCTGTTCCTCCTTCCTGGGACCTTCACTTTGTTCTTGGAAATTTGACTCAGTCTCCTTTTGGGCCTGCAGTTTCAGCTTCCCTACAGCATTGTACTTGGAAGACTGTTCCCTTTTAGGCCTGCTTTAACTAAGCTTTACAAATTGAACATTGTTTGCAGGGCAAGAGATGGCTTTGCCAGACCTATCCTGCATGATTTTTTGTAATGTTCTTCGGGGCCTTCCTCCAGCCATCAGTGAAGAGTACCACAACAGTGATACAGAAGAATATACTACAGTTGTGTAAAATCATACCATAACAGTAGATGCCCTTCTCTTCACTGATGCAGTATTTGCTCCTTCACTTCTCCATCTTTTCTTTTATTTTCTCCTTTTTTCCTCTCTGGAGGCGCATGTTCCTCTTTTTCCTTGGACTTTTGCTCCTCCTGGAGCTCTTCAGTTCTGAGCTTTGTATGCCTGTACCTCACCTTTATGCCTTATGCCTTGAGTGGAGAGTATACTTGTGACATAAGATGGCCCTATAACAGCCAAAGGCTTTGGTATATTGGCCATACATTGGGTTGCCCTTGGCAGGGGATCCCTATAGTGAAGAATGCTGCAACAGTGAAGAGAAGGATATCTATTGTTAGTGAAAGGTTTTACACAACTGTAGTTTCATATCCTTTTAACTTTAAGAAGTTCAGTGGAACACTTTTACAAAGATCACAGCTCTCCCATACTGTCCCTTCCTGTGTGTCTAGTGAGTATCCATTAGTTTTACCACCATCTTAACAGATGCACTACTATATTTGGATGCCATAATAGAAGCTGAAACCCAAGTTTGGGAAATGTAAGGTATTTATCCCAATTCCGTGTCATGGTCCAAAAGGGCCATTAGTATACTTTTCACAGAAGTAACCATCTCTAGTAACTGGTGGCTTTTTAATTTGAAGTCTAGCTGACTGGCAGATCCTGGTCAAGGAACATGAAAGATATACCTCTTCTCATTATGATGCAAAGCTCTCCATATATCAGCTAGGAGGAATTCTGTCAACTAACTTCAAATTGCTGAATTATGTTTCTATAATCTTTGTTTTCCTGGGGGGCAATGTGCCATCCTTATAGTCTTATATCACAGTAAATTCCCTTCATATTACTATCAGTATGTATGAGCCCCCGTTATGTATGCTGTTTGCATCATTAGTTCCACAAATGTTCCCTACCACTCAGATTCCATGACCGTTTCCAACTCTCACCACCAGACATCTACCATCATTCCCTGACCATTTATTCATCTTCCTCCAACCAAGTTTGTCTCTCAGTAATGTAATTTCTCCTTTGTAGCTTTTTTTTAGCATAAGAGTCCACATACCAGACCTGCCATTGTTGTAACTGCTTTTGCACTTTGTGTTGATAAAGTTTTTGTCTCTTGCAGCAACACTGCATCCAGATGCATTTTCTACAACTAGTTAAGTAAACAAGCTTGTGATTGGACCATTAAGCTCCTTGATGTTCACATAATATTGAAATACAAAACTTTGATAACAGATCAACCAAAGGAGCTAAGAACAGTTTCTCTTGGTATGTTCCCATGGGCAAGGACACATCCTAACGTATGAGCTGTAAGCTGACATGGCAGTTCCTTCTTCCGTAACAGAGAAAAATAAACTAACAGCCAAAGTGATTCTGGTCAGCAGCTTCTATATAGTTCCAGTAATGGGGTTGCTGTCCTTGGCCATAGTCATTTGCTGTGCAGTGTGCTCTGTATCTGAGCCTTTGACAATACTGTGGGCCCTCCACTAGTGCTACCACAAGGTGCTGCTGGCACACCCTCTCTTTAGTTCCTCACTAACTTTCTCTAGAGTTTGGGAAAGCTTTGGTGGAGTGTACCATAACTTAGTTAATCCACAAGATTTCGGGGGTGAATTAGTTTACTTACAAAAATTATTGTTGTTGGAACCTGCAGTGGAGTAGATTGCTCACTCTTTACCATAAACCTAAGGTAATATGACAGGTGGGGATTACACAACTATTAAGTCAGTAAGCCTTGACTATTTAAAAAACCTAAGACAGGAAAACTAGAAAGAAGAACTAGTGAAAAAATTTAACACCAGAGTAGCAGTTTTTACATTTGTAATTACTATCTAGGAAATATTTGTTTCTTTCCACACTTAAAGGGATTCCTGTGGCCACTATCCATTGTGTTACAGGCTTTTATCTGCATGTACATCTCCAGTATGGCCATTCTTGTCAGTCATTGGGCATTTGCAGTGGCCAAAGTAATGGCCTATGCCAATGCCCATTGCCACTGTTCTTTTTCTATCTGCTCTTTCATCTTCCACAGAGACCATGACCAATTCCACCACATCTTCTGAAAGCTCAACCAAAGGTATTTATTGTGTTGTTGATAGGTAAATGTTATCACTGGGGCTGGTTGTGCTCCTCTCATTCACTTTTAGTTGTCTTCGGCACCTCCACAGCACTCTTGGATTTCATTTTCCCAGGTGATTGTCATCCCTTCTCTGAATATTGGTTGAGCTTTCTTTTCACATCTATCCACAAGGTTTGATTTCTGTCAAGTCTGGCATTGCTATCTGACCATCATGCTAAATAAGTTCAGGGAAGGCAAAGGCAAGGATAGAGGCACCTGTTGTGAACCATTAATGTCACCAGGAAGTTCAGTTGTACTAAGAAGCCCTTTTCTTTAAAGCACTAAGAAACCCCTTTCTTTGAAGCTCTTAAGGGCAAGAATAAAAGTTTATATTTTTAAATAAAGCAGCAGTAAAACTGGGTGCAAAATGGATCACTTTGCCCCCTATCAGATAATTGTTATCCATTTCCCATGCACATAGAAGCACATCTACCTTATCCATGTAGTTAAGGAAGTGGATAATGGCATGTTTAGGGAAATTTGTGTTTAACATGTTAACAGCAGTGGGCTATTTTGAATGATGAGGGAGTCACATTTTTCAGTAAACCTGGCTCATCACCTTTGAATCCTTCCTGTAGGTCAATCAACCATACGTTATTGCATTGTGACCTTTTTTCTAGGCCATCAACTTTTAGTTTTATAGGTTCTTAGGTTAATATGAGGTTATTAGGCTAATGGCCTTAGAGGCCTTACAAGCCTAACCATATTTATCCTGAGTCTCCCCAGTTGTAGGTGGTTAGGTGAGTGAAGTTCACAGAGGTAAGTGTCTATGGAAATTAATACTGACTTCTTCTACCAGGAGAGACATGGGCACCACCCCAGAAGTGAATTTCTCAGTCACCCATCCATTGGTCTTGGTTGTATTTGAAGAGGGTGAGAGAGGGGCTGTTTTTCACATGAACTGGAAGCTTGTTCCGGAGAAGTGGCAGTCTCTGGGAGATGTATCTATCTCTCTAGCATGACCTGTTCATGTCAGATGCTAGGTTAAGACCCATGGAGCATTTTGATTTATGAATGTGTAGCATTTCAATTAGGGCCAGGTCAGACTGCCCTGTAAGTCAGGCACAGATCATCCCTTAGCAACCTGTAAGAGGTAGAATACAGCGACAGGGCTGTCAGTCTTTCCATTTAAGACTTGTTTTGTCTACCCTATAATTTCTTTGTGAGAAATCTCTGTGTTATTTCCAATTGCTGCAGATGTCTGGTGAGGTACATGCAAAAGGGAGCATTGCATTCAATTATTGGTCTGATGAGGGCCAAGTATAATGGAATTATAATATTCTTAGATCTAGATGTGATGCCTTTACTTATAAGATGTGCCACATAGAAGGATTTCGTTAGTACTGTGGATACTTGGTGGTCAAAGTTCAGATTGCTATCAACCTGAGTACCTAATTCATGTACCACTGGGTCTAGACTTAGGAGGGATGCTGCCTATAATGTAATTATCAGGGATGTCAGCTTTCCCAACGGGAATAATGCATTTTTTTTACATTTAACTTTAACCGTGGCTTTGTCAGCAGTCATTTGCCTGCATTAACCCTGTCTGCAGTATATTAACATCATTGGGGGACTCAATGATTGCTCCCAGTTTGCAATCGTCAGGGAACCTGGTCAGCCACAGGCCATCTAGGTTTGTCTGGAGTTCTGAGAAATAAATTCTGAACAGTAAGAGGCCCCGCACAGAACCCTGTGGTACATCACTGGTGACTGGTCTTTTGCTAGAAGTAAAGTCATCCACTTTGACAGTATGTTTCCTATTGGTAAGCCAGTTGGCTACCCATCTGGTAATGTAGGAGTTAATTCCCAATTAGGAGAGTTTTTCTATTATACCTGAGTGGAAGATTGTGTCAGATGCCTTAGCATATGCAGTATGCACTGTCTTTCCCTCATTTATGACCTTGGTAACTTTTTCGAAGAAGTCAACCATGTCATTGTGTAAAATGTGACTTGTCGATGGTGCAGATTTTTGGATCTTGTGTTACTATATTAAGTCCTAATGTTGAGCTTTCATTTTGTGATGTAGTTTCACTAGTTCACCTCAGGTATCCTCCCTTGTAATTTTTGAGCTTCTACAGATGCATTTTGTCTTCTTTCATCAGAGCAGTTAGTGTGGTTAGATCAACTTGTACAGTTGTGAAGTCGTAAACTTTTTTTTCCACTGAACATAAATTTAGGCTACACTGCCATGTTTTTTGGAGGGTTAACCATGTTACCAGAGAAACAGTATGCAGAAATAGTTTTTCAAAATAAAATCAATTTGTTACTCTGAAATTACCATCATAGTTTTCCGATGAATAAGGATTGTTTGCCAAAAGGCTGCTTTCTTGGATAGAAAGGCTTTACAATGCATTAAGATCACGCACCATGTCTCAGAGATATTTTTAAGTAAATTAGGTGTTATTTTTACTGAATATTAGCTCTAATGCCTTTAATATGTGTTCTTATTTTATGTCATGTGTATTCTTTATTTGAGATATGGATCGATCTAATCTATGAGATGCATTAGGGGTCTCTGCCCTCCTGAGTGTCATCCTTCAGGAGAGATGTTAAGCTGAGGTCCTATCTGCATGAGTTGGTTGCAGCTCAGGTAGATGTAAACTATCCCATGACAAGTATCAAAAAGAGTATGGGAAGTTCTTCTCGTGCCTTGGCCAAATTTTCCCTAGTAGTATGATTACCACCTTAGGTCTCACCTGGAAAAAGGCCACTAACATAGTTGGACTAACTTTTATCATTGGTGGGTGTCAGGTGCACAACTTATTGATACAGCAACACCAGACCTCATTACCCTGCAAGCATCATGGAGGCTGGTGAAGAGGGTCATGAGAGGCTGGGGGAGGAACCTTTATCGGCTCAACAGTGAAACGTGCTACCAGCAGTAATACCTAACTACCTAAACTACAAATCTAAAACAGATTCTTTATGTACTTCATTATCATAATGGTTGGACAAATCAGATGTTATTAAGGCATACTAGTGATGGCAGGATAGAAATGTCTGGAGCCATGGTTATTGGAAGGGCTGGAGGATTCATGAACATGTGGAGGGGTAGCTGGTAGTAAAGTAGTGTGACTGTCACTGGGAGGGGTTTGAGTGTATGGGAACTGCACTGTTACCACAGAGAGGTGTGCTGTTTAGTGGAGTGCATCATTAATGTACTTAGTGGGAGTCATGAACTCCAGTCACTGAAAGATGGTAGGACATACCATTCACTACTTTTTGTGGGGGGATCAAAGATGGTGTATCAACACAGACTGGATCCAGGTGAGGGTCAGAGCTGGATCAAGATCATATGGGGCCCTAGGCAGGGAAATGGATCTCCCCCCCCCCCCAAGCCATTCCAGTGTCCCATTACTTGGCTGTCTCTCTGTCCTCATTTACCATAAACTGTTCACACCTCTCAGTGTGCATACTGTTTTCTGCTTTACTTCTACAGTGATTACAGATATTTGGATTTAATGTAAAACTTTAATTTCAAATTTTATAGCATAAACACTGATAGACATTTGATAGTCTCACAATAAAAACAGCATTAAAACTTCTCTGCCCTTCAGACTCTGATTCATTGAAAATGTGTCTGGCCAGTGGCGAATTAAGTTTACCTTTGGACTGTTTTCAAATCATAGGCCCCTTGCACACATTTAGGACCATACAAACATGCAAGTGTTCTTTGATTCATCCTTCTGATTGTATTAAATTATATCCCTTGTATAACACGGCACCACTTGTTAGAGCATGTTTTACCAGTAAGCTTCCTTAACACTGATTCTAGTCTAGACTTTCAGGAAGCTACCTCTAAGTATTAACTGTATAACAAGCATTCTACTGTGAGCACATGTTGCCACTATGTATATATTACCAACTTTTGTCACTTTGAGTGTAATATTTTGAAACAACCTTAATAATTAGTTTGAACCTGATCTTTTTTCTTAGTATTCAACGTGATGAATGTCAAACCTTTTACTATGTAAATATGTTTTAGGTAGTAGTGTATTGTTTTCTAAACTTTGTAATATGTAAATATGTTTTAGTAGTAGTGTATTGTTTTCTAAACTTTGTAGTCAAGGTCTTGATGTTAATCTGTAACATCAATGTATTTTATTTTTATTAGCTTAATTGGAGCTTACCTCCCCGGGCCTCTACTGAAAATGGACATGTATCCAGTTGGACTAGCCCAGTCAACAAATGTAAAATAAAATAAAATGTAATTAAAATAGAGCATGTTTTAAATTTATAGTTTTGAACATTTTATCAGTAAGCAATGAAACAAAACATATAAACCAATAATGACAAAACTGCCAGTTGAGAACATTTCCATCATAAAGGGCCACTCAGACTCCTATCAGTACAATCTACCTTTTACAATCAAGAAGCGCAATCTCTAAAGAAGTAAAAGTTATCTGAATAATTCCACATTAAAGACATCTGTAACTAATGAAGAGGTTGCTGCTAGCAAACAACTTTATATTTCACTGTTTCAATTCAGTGTCTGCTGCCCATGAAGAAAAATTTGCCTAAGTTACATTAAAAATGTTAAGATGGTAATATTGAAATAGGGAATGGATAGCAAACTGATAACAGGTTCATAATTACTAGGCACTTTATCCAAAGGAGAACATACACAGCACTGCAGCACACAACCCCCCTTAAAATACAATACATTGTCAGCGATCCATCTACATGCTTATGGAAGAGAACCCATAGCCTTCTGCATCACAAGCAAGCATGCTACCTGTTGTGCTACTAAACTTTTCAGGTCTGTATCACAATAATGGTTCCATTTGTTAAACAAAACAGTCGCACATTGTAAACAAACTTAGTATGAGAAGCAGTAAACTTCTCTTCCCTTGAAGCTCACAATTCCTTGAAAATACACTTGAAACTCAATTACTTGAAAAATGCTTAATTAACCTGTAACTCAAACTTCCTAGAAACTGTAACTGGAAGTCAGTTCTTCAAAAAATGCAGTTTGGTAGTCGGGGTAGAGGTTTCAGTTTCTTGTTTCTTGTAACTAAGGTACAGGGTTTGAGCCTGAGCAAATTGCTAACCACCTGCTGTCCCTAACTAGAATATTTCACCCACACATACCCCTACCTAGCTCTTAGTGCAAGACATCTGGACAAAGCCTAAAATAAACAGGGATAGATTTTAAATAATGCTCTCATGAACATAGAAAGTTACTAGAATAACAGGATTTGTGTTAGTATGCATTTTTCTAAAGGATATGAAGTCTGAAACTCAAGTGCCTGTCATTATTTAGTAACTTCAGCCCTGAATGATTTTCTAGAAAATCACAAATTTTATGAAGAACAGACTAAAAATATGGGGCAAAAAATCTGGACATTCTGCAAAATCTGGACAGTTGAGAGGTATGTTACCTACCTACCTCTTACACAAACACATACCAATCTAACACACACACCATACCTCTTAACCTCTTAGAGCAAGAAATCTGGCAAAAGTCTTACATAAAAATGAGACAAAAGCCTAAAAATAGGGACAATTGTAATCACTGTTCTTACAGACTTAGAAAGTTGATAGAATAACGGGTTTTGCATTAGCATGAATTTTCTGAAGGTATGAAGTCTGAAACTCAAATGCCTGTCATTATTTTCTAGTTCCAGTCTTTAATGATTTGTCACTAATTTGCCAGATTTTTTTTTACATTGTAAATTACTTTTTGAGTCCCAACTAACATTTATCTGGCTTGTTAAATTACAGAAGCATTAGTTTATATTTCACAATATATATTTGTGTATCTATGTAGGAAAAATTAGGATTAAATTTAAAATTCATATTCAGTAGTGGATTCCTGACATAAAAATAATAAAATAATATGGCTGATGTCCTCTTGAAACAGCATGTGAGCTGATTTTGTTAGTAAAGTTTTATACTGGGATTATGAAATTATCACATTGGGATGTATAAGCAATCTCTCTTATATAATCATCTGAAGTTTAGATGGAATGACTGCTTGTCCTTTCCATAAAAGTAAAGCTTACAACAGTTAAGTATTTGTATGTCAGATACTTATGCATACACATTGAATGCATGTTACTTGCATTAGTTTAGTGCAGGTATCTCATGTCTGAAAACTTTGTGTACAACTTTAAGGGCAGTTTGCAAGTATGTTGATACTTTTAACACCTTTATACATTGTTTTAGAATGTATTATAATTTAATATTGTTTCTTTTCTGTGTTTCCTTTTGAAAAATGACATTTTGTATAGTGCTGTTAAACATCCTTTGCTACATTTTATGAGCATACTTTTTATTTTTGTGTAGCATGTAAATGGTTCACAACTGATTCAGCAATACCTGTGGTTTTGTCCTTCCATACCCTTGAAGAACCTAGCACTGTTATTTTGTTCATGTCGGGGTTAGATGGTGATTATAAAAGCTGAGTTTAGTCTTCCTAGTTAATAAAGTACTGTCTGCGAAATCTATTCTGGTAGAATGAAAATAACTCAAAAATGCATCCACTTCTCATATATCATGCATTGTACCTGCCTCTTATTTTCAGCAATTGGATGGATGGATGGATGGATGGATGGATGGACGGACAGACAGTGGACTGGCCCTTAAATGAAGCAGTCTTAAAGTTGTAAATAGCCTTGGAATCTCATATACTGAGGAAGTTAATCCCCCCTGCATTTTGTCTAAGCTGAGACAATGAGTCCTGTACAATCTACCTCCCCTTCCTTATTTGTTTCTTTGTAATCTTTGATACCCAATGGAAGGATTTGTGTAGAATTGCTGTTAATTACCAAATGCAGTTTCCCTGCACATCTGGTTCAGTGTTGTTGCTACTGTTTGCACATGTCATTCAAAACGGTCATAGTTTCCTATTCCATGTACTATTACTGCGGTTATGATTAATGCCTGTCATCTGATGGCATAGATAATATCTGAAAAGTCTCAGAGTATCCCATATTCTGACACAGTCAATAAATCACTTGTTATCAAGATAATAGCCCATACTTCATTTTATCTGACCACCATTTTATTTAGTGGTATGTAGCAGCTAACAAAATGTAAAGTTGTTTTATATCCCATTTTAACAGCATGTATAGGTTAATTCAGCTCTGATAAAACAAATGTGCCTTGTACAGCATCATACAGGTCTACATAGGGCCAGATTCCAGAAGAGTTGCTCTCATTGTAAGACCGCCCTGATTCTTGCAGACTGGCTCTCAGTCTAAGTGACATATCTGTGTAAGCCCTATATATAAACAAGCTTTCAGTGGGGGCTTGATTCCAAAATATCTGGTCTTTTGAAATTGGGCCCGTAGACAGATTCATACAATTGATTTATATGTAATGTTTTATGTGTGCGTGCTTACCTGTGTGCTTGTTTGTGTTTGTGTATGTATGCATACATGGGTATGTTTGAATCATACCTCTCAACCTCTTAGAGCAAGAAATCTAGACAAAGCCATACATTAAAGTGGGGCAAAGGCCCAAAAATAGGGACAATTTTTAAATATTGCTCTTACAAACTTAGAAAGTTGATAGAATAACAGGTTTTATATTAGTTTAAATTTTCTGAATGGTATGAAGTCTGTAACTCAAATGTCTGTTGTTATTTTTAAACTTTAGTCTTAAATGATTTTCCACTAATTTGCCAGGAAACTACAATTTTATGAAAAATGGACCAAAAACATGAGGCAAAAATCTGGACATTCTGTGAAAATCTGTACAGTTGAGAGGTATGGTTTGACTGTACAAGTCACATGGGTCTGTGAAATTATAACTTTATACATAACTTGTACTGCATTAATACGGAACAGATAACATGCAACTAGTCAAAGAGGAAAAAACAGCTGCAGAAGTATGTGATTTTTTTTTTTTATAATTTTTTTGTGGTATGAACATTATAATTTGCAGCTTGATGTTTCAATATCTTAAGCAGTACTAATGAGAAGAACAGCGGAATGGTTAGGTGATATGAAATGGTGTGTAACTTTATGCAAAACAGCTTAATTGAGATTTAAGCGATGTATGTAATTCTGTGTAGCGCTCTAAAGAATTGTGAAGTTCATTCATGACACCTTTGTAGATTTCTGAAGACATCCACTAATAAGCTTCCTTTTTTAGCTAAAAGGCCAAGCAGCAAAAAGTAATAGATTATAATTTCTCTCTGTCTTCTGCAAATGTAACAAAGCAAATTACTTCAGTATGATACAGCTCTTTCTGAGTAGAAAATACCATAACATTTAAAATTAATAACCTTTAGTCATAATAAAGTATTTGTGACTAATGTAGAAAGCAATGTATTTGGAGTATACTGGTGGTGTCACCCTGAGTCACTGGAAGAGATTTCTCTGTAGATTTCTTCAGATGTTGCCTGTCATATTCCACGTGTCTTTGAATGTGTCCTTTTTGTTTTTTTTAAATGCAGTGATGTACATGAACATGTATCATTTGGCATTTACATTGTCGGATTCAACATTAATACTTTTCTTTTAGCTAAAGGCAAAGTTGCTTAAGAGGTTTGTATTGAAATCAACATCTTTGTATATCATATGTGAACATAACATCCCCTACTCTGTGCTAGTGTGAATCAATTGTCCATGAGACTTACTGTGCAAACTGGCCAACAGTGGGACTGGATACTTACCCTCTGACATCCTCAAATAACATGTAGCAAATGTTCAAAATAAAGAAGAAAGTTTATGACATCATAATGATCAAAATCCTGCAGCCCAGTTCACTGAACCTAGCACTCCTAAGTGTAATAATCCTAATACCTACAGTGATGAAAAATAGTTTTTAATTTAATACTTCAGGCAAAAATTCATCTAGAAGTCAAATGATATTCAGAAATTAAAGGTTGTTTTCTTTGACAGGCTGTGCTGCTGTTTATTACTGTTAGCTTCAAGGTCAGTGTTCCTCAGGATAAGAAAAACACTACCTCTAGGCAAACTTCTTAAAATTAATTTACATCTCTAAAGCATTCCACATATTGTTATCCCTTCCAAGTTTTAAAGCCTTGTGGTACTTATAATAAAAATGCAAACACAGTATGATGCAAAAGTAAAAATATGTTAAATAGAATAAACATGCAGTACAACTCCTTACAGGTCCTAATAACCACATCTGGAAAATCATACTCATATTTTGCCACCAGAAAAAGTACAGCTATTATATTGTATTGCATAGAGTGCATTGATTATGCTCCAATTTTCAGAAAAAGACAAATCACTTAAGTCCCAGAGTGGAGGGAAATGCAACTTTAACAATTGTTAAGCATACCCTGCTATGATGTTAAGGTCAGTGCTATCCAGCAAATGACAGTGGCAGAAAAAAAAGATTTGTTTCTACTTGCTGTCCAGACCAATAAGGTGCCCTACACTTTCTCTTAAAAACATAAATGGAATAACAGGATGTGTGTGTTCACCTGTATATTCTAAGAGATTTGGATTTTCAAACTTTAATGTATGTCACTATTTAGTGACTTCAGTCTTCCATGGTTTGTCTGAAAACCACAAATTTTATGAGGAACTGACCAAAAATATGAAATACTAATCCAGACATTTTGCAAAAATCTGGACAGATAAGAGGCATAAAAGGTGTTAGTAAATGTAATGGACTATGTTACACTACCTTTTTGACAGCATTCGCTAAGTTTCTTTATGGCAAAACACAGCGCTTTTTTGTCGTAACTAGGAGTACGTGGATCAGATAAAGCTCTATGTACTTCAAAGAATAATGATCAGGTCTCACTGATTATCACCCATTACTGTGTGTTCTTGACATGGATACCAAGAGTCGTCTCTCGAGCTTAACTCTTGAGTTGAATTTCTTGGCATCTATGTCTTGAACATATAATAAGTTGGCTAGGATCGTTGACCTGATCACAGTCATCTATGTTAGGATTAATGCCCAACATAAAATGGCTGTGCATTACCTGTTGGTTATCAGGTAGTATGAGTTGACAAATACATTCATGTGTCATGTATTTAAATGTTCAGTCTTTTGATTATTCAAGCCCAGCACAGCTTTTAACAAGTTTTAGAATCAGGAGCTTGACTTTTGAGCCACTGATAGCTTTGGAGTACATATCTTAAAAGTTTTGGAACCGTGAGTGCTGGTTGGTCATATTACTCCCTTGAAGAAAATATTCATTATATGGGATAGAATGTTAAACTTAACCAAAGCTCTTCAAACTAGAGTTGAGATTAGAATTACAGCTCAAGCAGATAAGAACAGAATTTGTAAAATATTTGTGTAAAGACAGAGCTCAGGAGGGAAGGAATACAATTGGAAAAGCTTGACGACACTGGAAAATTTGGAGAATTACTATGACAGCTCTATGATTATCAAAAGTAGAAATTGAATAATTAGGCACAGGTAAAAATAGGTTGGAATATGAAAGACTGATTTTGGTAGGCTATAAAAGTTGACTGGATAAAGAATGGCTAACAAAAATTTTGAGAAAAATGAGATGAATATTGAGAAAATTATATTCACCTGTTTTTGCAAGCATTATAATAAACAAGCAGCTGATAAAAAATTAGTAATATCAGCCACAAAGAATTAGTGAATGTGATTAAGTAATGGTCATGTGAGATCACATAAAAAAATGTTAAGAAAGTAGGTGCGAGATGCTGTAGTAATTAAATTTGAATCAATTATTATTCCTCATGTACACTATTTCAAAGAGACAGACACTATTTCAGTAGCGTAGAAAGGGTGGGGCACGCGACTGTAAAGTTACTTCATTTTTCTTTCATAAAAGTCTTTCTTAGTGTTGATGCTGAAAGGTAGTTCATATAGTTTGACGGATGCCTTTAAGGTGAAGGTGGGATTACATCAAGGATCAGCTCTGAGCCCTTTCTTATTTGCAGTGATGATGGACAGGTTGGCAGACGAGATCAGACAGGAGTCCCCGTGGACTATGATGTTTGCAGATGACATTGTGATCTGTAGTGAGAGTAGGGAACATGTGGAGGAGACCCTGGAGAGGTGGAGATATGCTCTAGAGAGAAGAGGAATGAAGGTCAGCAGGACTAAGACAGAATATATATGTGTGAATGAGAGGGAGGATAGAGGAATGGTGAGGATGCAGGGAGTAGAGGTGGCGAAGGTGGATGAGTTAAATACTTGGGATCAGTAGTTCATAGTAATGGTGAGTGTGGAAGAGAGGTGAAGAAGGGAGTACAGGCAGGATAGAGTGGGTGGAAAAGTGTGTCAGGAGTGATTTGTGACAGACAGGTACCAGTAAGAGAGAAAAGGAAGGTCTACAAGAGGGTAGTGAGACCAGCTATGTTATATGGGTTGGAGACAGTGGCATTGACAAAAAGGCCGAGTCAGAGCTTGACGTGGCAGAGTTGAAGATGTTAAGATTTGCACTGGGTGTGACAAGGATGGACAGGATTAGGAATAAGTATATTAGAGGTCAGCCCAGGTTGGAAGGTTTGGAGACAAAGCCAGAGAGGCAAGGTTACGCTGGTTTGGACATGTGCTGAGGAGGGATGCAGAGTATATTGGGAAAAAGATGCTAAGGATGAAGCTGCCAGGTAACAGGAAAAGAGGAAGGCCTAAGATAAGGTTTATGGATGTGGTGAGAGAGGACATGCAGGTGGTTGGTGTGACAGAACAAGATGCAGAGGACAGGAAGAAATGGAAACAGTTAATCTGCTGTGGCGACCCCTAACGGGAGCAGCCGAAAGAAGAAGCAGAAGCTTTGCTCTTCTACTTTTTATGGCTTTCCAGTGAAAAGCTGGAGGAAGGAGAGGGCATGTATATTTTGGCTGGCTGTTTTTTCTCTTCAAATAAAAAGCTGCTGAGAGATAGTACTCAAGAATACTGTTCCAGATACACACAGAGGTATAGTCTTATATCTCGTGCTATGCATATATACTATTTCAGATATCACATAGATGCACTCCTGTATTTATTAGTATTCTTGAATAGTGTTCCAAATACACACACACACAAACACGAGCATACTCTTATATCTACTGAAACTCACATGTAGCCTTATAAATACATACACAGATGTTTCCCTATTTCTGATGGTACTTCTATACATTTTTCTGAGTGCATACGGGAGCACTCTGGTATCTTTTGGTATTCATATTCAGTGAGTGAAATGTCATATAGGCACACTCCTTAATTTACCAGTAGGTATAGGAAGTGTTCCAAATACACACACACACTCTCCAGAATCCAGGAGTACTCTGTTTCAAGTATACCCACAGGAGTACTCCTCCTCCTGCTGGTGCACAAATATATATAAAATTCCAAATATAGAGCAAAACACACTCCTGTCTGTTGCACATGCACAGGCAACCATAATCATGTTTCTACTGATAGTCATATATACTGCTGCAAATTCACAAGCAAACATGATTATATGTAATGAAACTCCAATGTACACACAGAAAAATTTCTGCAGGCACTACACTTCAGCTGTATGTGACAGTTGCAGCAATGCATGCAGAATATCACTGCAAAGAAAACTGCAACAATGTAGGCATTTTCTGTGTGCTTGTGTTTGCACACGCATGCACAGCCCCTGGTTAAACTGCTTATTACTCAGCTTAAAAATGTGGTGCACAGTTTTTTCGAGTAATGTGTTGATCAACTTACATCTGGTTGTCTGAATCATTAGTTAAACCAGAGGGTAGATGTATCACAGATTCAAAATACATTAATGATGTACTTATTTATTTATCTTTGCTGACCGGGCTAGTCCCACAAGGCTAATGGCTACTTTTGAGGGGAGACCCGAGGTGGTATTTACACTACTGGCAAAATTTACCCAAAGCTTTGGGAAACAAGCAAAAAAATCATAAACCTTGTTTTTTTGAAGGGGGAAGTCCCCATGGACACCCCTGCTGATTATATATACCAACTCTGAGATCACACTGCACTGGAGAAAGAACAAATGTCCCAGTCCCTACTCTACCGTGAATTGCACAAAACAACTGCAAACACATTCGATCAGCTGTGCTGGTGCTTTTCCAGGTTTGACAAGATGGCATTCAACAACTTGTCGGTAACCCATGCATAGATGTAGATGTGTATACTTTTCCGTTATCGGGGCAACACTTGTAATGCGGTAGCATGCGTACGCGCAGCTGTTAGCCCTGAAGTGCTTGTTTGGAAAGAGAAAGAAACAGATATTAATGTGCTGCACTGTTTGTCTGATTTTTCAGAAGTACTATAAAGTCTGTTTTTTCACTCGTGACCACTCTGTACATAAGCACTGTGGCTGAGTCATGCTCTTTGGGCCAAAAGTACTAAGCACGCATCCAAGTTTCAGACTTCATATTCTCTGTAAAAATGCCTGCTAGGGCAAAATCAGGTTTTCCCATTAACTTTCAGTTGATAACAGACAGATTTCAAGTCTGCCCCTTTTGTTGTGCCTTGGCATCTCTGTTACGTTTAAGATGTTCAGCAGTACAACCTTTAAGAGGGGAAATAAAGCAAATCACTATAAATTATATATAAATACATACACACACACACACACACACACACACACACACACTGTAGGGCTGTATTATTTTTATTTTATTCAGTATCTGCCTAGCTGGTTTGTATGGCATCTTTATTCAGCTGTAGTCTGACCTGCTGTGTTTTGCTGGTCTGTGTCCTGTTGTCATGGCAGTAACCTGCTGTTGTTCCCTGGTTGGTATCCCTTTGGGCAGCCATACTCCTGAAAAGAATTTCAGTTGCTTTTTCCATATTTCCAGTGTAACCCAAAGGTTAAAATTACATTTAGATATAGTCAATAGAACAACCATCTTTCTTGTCACATGATTTATCATATAGATGCAAGGTTTATGTTTAAGAAACAGCTTCTTTTCCACAAGAATGCCACTTGGTTTATAAATAACTGACTCTCTAAATGTAGTATGTAAGTTGTCTTGTTTCTTCACAAGTACTCATTTTGACTTCCCAAAGTTAATTTCATATAGTGCCTTTTTTGTGGCATAAAATATCACTGAAAATTACTTTCTTTGAACCTAAATGCAAGATGTTATGTTGTCCTATCTTGACTTCATTCTTACAGTGATGAGTTTGGAGCCAATCTCGGCTCCGACTCGGCCGAATACATAGCTGAAAGTCTCAAACTTGGCTTGTGGCAAGTAGGTATCCTACAATGCAGTGGTGTAATTCCCCAGATCTCATTTGCCGCTTTACGAGGTTGGATGTGCTCATCTTGGCCGTGGCTAAGTTGTGACAAAATTTCTTTATATTTTTCATATATCCTGGAATACTGTTCTATTTTATAATAGTTAGATTAGTATTTAGTTATATCTAAATTTCTTGTGCCTTTTCTTGCATTATAGTTGAATAGTTGAATAATTATAGTTTATCCCCTTTGGCCATCGTTTCATAGGCCTAACTGTATCCATTGTAGTGTCTGTCATAGTTTATTAGAAGTTCATTTAAGTTAGAGAGCTCTTCGCCATTTAAGTTAATGGGCTTCGTGTGTTGTTTTGTGTAGAAAATATGGCTGTTTCAGTTAGAGACCCTGTTTTACTCCCTTGTTGTCTCTCTCCTTCGTGTTTCCCGTAGTTTATTACTTAGTATACTCTTAGCAGTTTAATAGTTAAAACTTTCTTGTTGTATTATTGTGGTCTGATTTTACCATGTCTAAAGACACACAAGAAAAGGCACATAAGCCTTTGGGCTTTAAAAAATGCCAGAAGTATTCACAAAAAATGTCTATTACAGACGGACATGTAATATATGTGTTTTGCCTTGGCACAATTCATCTTCAGGAGGATTGTACATTTTGTCATTCCTTCAGTGCAAGGGTTCTACAAGAAAAGAGAAACAAATTTATCCTTAAAGGGCTCTTAAAGCCAACTTTTGAGGAAGCTATCCACAGCTCCTCTTCTTCTCCTTCTTCCAAAAAGGAAAAATCCCAAAAAAGACATTCACCTGCATCATCGGCTCAGTCAGAGCCGCCAGTTAAGTTACCAAAAATTTCTAAGGCCACTACCTCCTTGGTTCCACAGTCCTCAGAGCCGTGGGAGGTTATACTAATTGACAAGCCTGGTTCTTTGTTTCCAAAGTCTTCAGAGCAGCAAGACACCTCTTCTCGGAGCCAGTCCATGGATATTTCGCCAGTTTCTCTGACATTGAGATCTCCCATTCTGCATAGGTGTCGCTCTCTATCACTATCCTCCAGGTCCACTGGGAGCTTATCTGACTATGACGTGGAACGCGTGGTGCGCAGACTCTTGAAGTCACCGGTGCTAACTAAATTATTCTTGGCTCTGACCCGTTTGGTCTTGGAGCATACTGTACCGATTGTACCGACTGTTGTTCCTCCTCCGAGCCAAGCTGGACCTACAAGAGCCAGAGTGCTTGGTGCCACTTACTGTGGATCCATCAATTCCAAGACCCCCCTTCAGTGTTCATGGAGCTGACTTCGACTCTCTCTGTGCTGTCCGGAGAGTCTGGGAGTCGGGGTTCCCCGGTCGGCCCCGGGGGGACTCTTGGCCTTGATTATCTTTGGTGCCGAGCCGACCCCTCGAAGCATTGGCCCGGGTCAGCTCGGCTCTCAAATCGGTCTTGGATTTGATCTTGCTGGTTGTAGTGCTTTTCTGTGTCTCCTTGGAGCCGAGGGAGTCTTAGGAGTTGGTGGGATCTGCCTTTCAGCTGATGAGGAGTGTGTTGTCTATCCATACAGTGCCACAGAAGGATACTAACACTCATCCCCCTAAGGCACCGGCCACTGTCTTGGTACCACCCATTCCACAGGACAGCAGAGATCCAGAGCCTCAGGATCCCTCATTGGGTGAACTCCTCTCCTCCAAGGCATCCCCAGAATATCCTGCTGAGGAGCCACCTCGGAAGAGAACTTGCAAGAGGAAGCACGTAGACTCCCCAGATAAGTCTGTCACTTCAGACACTAACCTCAAGGAATTAGAAGGGTCCCCACGGTCATCCTCTGATGATATCTCATTTGCAGATATTCTAGAGATCCTGAAGCAGAGGCATGGCTGGCAGGCCACCACCCCTTCTGAGGATGAGTCAGTGTACCTGTAGGCTTTTGGGTCTCAGCCTTCAGCCTCTTGGGTGTCTCCACCTTTCGATGAGCTAATGGACCTGGTTAGTCGAAAGGTGTGGGAGTCACCTGACACAATGGAACCAGTCCCTCGGAGGCCCAACAATTTCTTGTCAGCTCCTTCGGGAAAGGATTTTCTCATTAAGGGGGTACCTGCAGATGCTATGGTGGTGGCAGCAGCCACCAAGAAGGAACTTTCAGAGACATCCTCATCTGTTCATCCTCTGAACAAAGACTCTCGAATGATGAACAGATACGGGAAGCTTGTCTTTTCATTAGTGACATTTTCACTCCGATCGCTAAACTATCTATCTCACTTTACAAGGCTACAAAGAGATCTCCTGAAAGAGCTAGGAGATACTCTACAAGGTACATTAGCTGCAGGGGTGAATGAGAGGGTCTTCTCCCAGCTGTCCACCTTAAATTCCATTGTCAACTTCTCCATGAGGCTGATATCCAATGCAGCTGATGGAGTGAGCAGGGCAGCAGGTTCCGGAGTTTCCCTCAGGAGACACTCCTGGATGCACTTGTGCAATTTTGCATAGCCCTTTAAGTCTACTTTTACTAATGCCCCTTTTGATGGTTCCTCACTCTTTGGACCCAAAGTAAAAGACACTCAATGCGAGCAGGAAGGAAAAACTCTCTCTGCCATTAGAGTACATTTTTCTTTACCTTCAAGACCTTATCCTAAAGGTCAGAAGAGTGGGAAAATGTGATTCAAAAGATCCCAGAGAGTTTCTAGGATGCACAGGGCGATTCCTTCCCCAGGGGCAGACGGGGAGGTAACAATGGTAGACGCCACCCCAGAGGCAGAGGGGGTCTGCAGAACCAGGGTGACCATGATTCCTTTTGCGGTCCCCCTTATCAGCACTCCTGAAAGAAGGCTTGACTGCTGTACTCTGGAGGCAGGCGGGAGACGTTTATCCATGTACCCAGAAGCCTGGCAAACTATCACAAGAGACAAATGGGTACTACAAATATTATCCAGAGGATACTCCATTCCATTCCCCCATCATGTTCCACAGACCAGAACAATCCCAGATGTTCCACCCAATCTAAGGGAGCAAGCAACTATAGAGAGTCAAACGTTGCTGCAAAAAAGAGTCATCCAAGAAGTCCCCGCAGACCAAATAGTATTCGAAACTTACTCAAGATTCTTTTTGGTGCCAAAAAGAACAGGGGACTGGAGACCCATATTAGACCTAAGCAAAGTAAATGAATCTGTCAAGACGTCAAAGTTCCGAATGGTGACACTGCAGCCTATACTTCTTTTTTTAGGGAAAGATGATTGGATGTGCTCAATAGACCTTCAAGATGCTTACTACCACATAAAAATGGACAGGACATCGAGAAGGCACTTACGCTTCTAGCTGGGAGCCAGTCACTACCAGTTTCGAGCTCTGCCCTTTGGGCTCACTACAGCCCCAGAGTGTTCACCAAATGCATGTCAGTAGTCACGGCTCACCTGCGACATCTAGGATTCCGAGTGTTTCCCTATCTATACGACTGGCTCCTATCTGCCACCACCAAGCATCTACTCCAACAAGCCAGGGATCTAATGGATGTTTGCACTCAGTTGGGTATTACAATCAACTTTCAAAAAGCTGCCTTGCTGCCCTGTCAACATATTACATTTATAGGTGCGGATCTAGACACTGCTTCCATGGTAGCACGTCTTCCAACAGAGAGTTGTAGCACTCAGACAACAGATACTTTATCTTCTCCCCAAGATCAAGGTAAAAGCAAAGATAATTCTAAAATTGCTAGGGACAATGGCTTCCACTATAACACTGGTTCCTCTTGCCAGAATGCACATGAGGATCCTTCAATGGCTGTTGTTCTCCCAATGGTCACTTCAAGAACTTCCTATGTCTCAACCTGATCAGGATAACAGAATCATGCAAGAACGACTTAAGGTGGTGGATAAACTCCAGTCATGTGACCATAGGGAGACCCGTTGTTCCACAACAGCCCATAGCTCCGGTGACCACGGATGCTTCCCAGATAGGGCGGGGGGGGCATTATCTGGGGAGAACAGTCCAAGGTACATGGCAAGAACACGAGGCTCCATTGCATATAAATGTCCTAGAGATGAGAGCAGTGCTTCTTGCGTTGCAAGCACTTCACGACTCTTTCCCCTCTAGGGACAATTGCGATACAGTCAGACAATATGTCTATGGTTTGGTACATAAACAAGCAGGGGGGAACCAAATCTTACCCCCTTTCTCGTGAGGCCCTAAGAGTTTTGGCAATGGGCAGTTTCTTCCCAGCACTTTCTAATAGCAATGCACATTCCGGGGAAATCCTATGTGATAGCAGAAAAGCTGAGCAGGGCAATTTTAATGCTTCACGAGTGGTCTCTCATTCAGAATGTAGCGGAAATGATTTTTCGAACATGGGGTCTGCCTTGCTGCAATCTTTTTGCCACTCCCATGAGTGCAGCAACCACTTTACCCTAATCCCCCCTTCGGGGGAGACACCCAGAGATGCACTTGCTCACGATTGGCCCTTGGGACTTCTGTATGCCTTTCCTCCGTTTCCTGTCATACCCAGAGTCATTCAGAAAGCACAGTCCTTGGGAAGCATTATAATTCTCATTGCTCCTTACTGGCCTCATCAAGTTTGGTTCCCCTTCCTTTGGCCTCATCTGCAGGTGAAGCCTTGGACTCTGGACCCGGTTCTAAACCTGCTGACACATATGTCAGGGGCACTTCCTCCTTCTCTCCACACCCTAAAATTGACAGCTTGACTGCTCCTCTTCCCAGTTTCGTCAGGCTTCAGAATTTCACTCCTACAGTTAAAAATATCTTAATGTCCTCTCATAAAGCTTCCACTAGAAAACTGTATTCTAGCAAATGGAAAAGGTTTTCCCTATGGGCTCAAAACAGGAACATTGATCCCTTTTCTGCACCCATCCATTCTGTTTTAGAATTTTTGGCGGAACCCTTTCAACAAGGTTCAGCTGCAGCAACTATTAGAGTACAATTCGCTGCAATTTCAAATTTCCACATTGGTGACTATCTCGAACTTAATGTCTCACAGGTTGTGTAGAGCCTTCTTGAAAGGTGCCTCCTTATTAAGACCTCCCTTTAAGGAACCCCTTTCTCCTTGGGATGTTTTGTCTCACCTGACGTTACCACCTTTTGAGCCCTCATCATCTTCAGACCTCAAGTTCCTTTCCTGGAAAACCATTTTTCTGGTGGCTGTAACATCTGCTAGAAGAGTATCAGAGTTGCAAACTCTTTCTATCAAACCTCCATATTTGATTTTTCATAAAGATAGGGTATCCATGCAAACTAATCAATCATTTTTACCCAAAGTCCCTTGTTCAATTAACATAAATCAATCTATTGACATTCCAGTGTTCTTTACTAATCACAGCAACAAGGCAGAATACAAACTGCATCAACTGGACGTGCATAGACAACTCAGATTCTGTTTGCATAGGAGCAAATATTTTAGAAAATCTGACCAGTTATTTGCATCCTTTTTTGACGCAAAAAAGGGTAGTTCAGTTTCTAAAACTACTCTTTCCAATTGGCTCTCAAACTGCATTACGTATATCTATACCTCACATAACAGATTTACCATTCAAAGTGAAGGCTGATTCCACTAGAGCAGTGGCTACGTCCTCTGCTTTTCAAGCCAGAATTCATATGGATAACATTTGTGCAGCAGCTACTTGGACCACCACTCATATTTTATCACAGATTACAAAGTGGATTTGGCCTCCAGGGACAGGGCCTCATTTGGTTCCATGGTGCTTAAAGGTGTACTCTCGTGAGCCACCTAGGAAAAAGGTACTAGGGACGCTGTCTCATCATTGTAAGAATGAAGGCGAGATAGGACAATATAACATAAGGAAGTTATGTACTCACCATAACATTCCGTGTTTGTTTTCCATCTCGCTGTACATTCTTACGAACCCTCCCTCCTTCCCCCTGCCAAAGACTCCTCATGGACCTGGTGGATTTTTTACTACATTCAGGAGTTCTTTGTTTCAGTTTGTTTCTCCTTCTATGGGGGATAGGATATATTTGCATTGGAGCCATTTATAATCTCGAAATACTGAAATGTCAAATTTTAGTATCTCGAGACTATAAACCCGAATGTTTAAAATAGCGAAAGTTCATAATCGCAAATTCGAATAGCTTGAATTTGCAGTTATGGCCTTGCGCTACGTGATGTCCAGGATTGTGTGTTTATGGTGCGCGGTGCCATTTGTGGATCTAGGTGTTTTGTCAGGTAAGTGTTTTGTAAGGGATTTGAGTGGGGGTTAGAGTGTGTTTGAGTGTGCTGATATGTTTGATGTGTGTGTGAGGGACTGGTGAATGTGCATGTGTGAGTTTGCTTTTGTTTCCTGTTTGTGCAATCTCGGAGTTAGTATATATAAGTAGGGGGGGTGTGGGGTGAGCAGGGTGGCTTGCCCCCCCTGCCTATGTGTGTATGAACTGTGTATGTGTGTTGTTTTTGTTTGTTTATGTTGTGATGTGGGTATATGTATGGTGTAGTGTATGCGGTTTGTTCGGTGTTTTGAATTTCGTGGTTTTGGGCTGGGGGTTTTGTAGTTTCTTTGTTTTGTGGATTCGGTTTCATAGTTTTGAAATGCTAAAGTTCGATGTTTCAGTATTTCGAGATTATGAAGTGAATCCATTTGTGTGTGTGTATATATATATATATATATATATATATATAGATATATAGAGATATAGATATATATATATATATATATATATATATATATATATATATATAGATCTATAGGTATATACATATATAGTTTTATATTTCATTCAGTAGTAGCAGCAGCAAACAAGATCTGGGAGTTACTGCATTGTGGGATACCTACTTGCCACGAGGCAAGTTTGAGACTTTCAGCTATGTATTCGGCTGAGTCGGAGCCGAGAACGGCTCTGAACCCATCATTGTAGGAATGAACGTCGAGATGGAGAACAAACATGGAACGTTATGGTGAGTACATAACTTCTTTTTTTTTCTCCACCTCCAGTGCCCTCTCAACTTATATATATCAACTCTTGGGTCACACAGCAGTACAAAAAAGTAGAATATCCATTATTCAGACACAGAGCCTTTAGGTGATCAGTGTAGGAGTGTGTGTTCTTGCCCTGACTTTTCCTGGTGATAAGCCTTTCTCGGCATTCCTTTTGTTGCAAGTGTCTGGTTAGATACATTCCAGAGGAGGCATTGTACTCTATGACTGGTTTGATAAGGGCTGAGTAGTGTGGTACTATAACTTCCTTGGACTTGGCATCCATACACTTACCTATATGTTGGGCAACATAGAATGATTTAATTACTGTCTTAGCTACTTGTTGGTCATGGACCAGGTTGTTGTCTACCTATGTTCCCAGATTCCATACCATTAAGTTGACTCTTAGGGGTGTTTTATCGATGGCGCAATTAACTTGAGTTGATAGTTTCCCAAAAGGTATTAGAATTCATATTTTGCCATTAATTTTTTTAGGCTATGACTTTGACCACAGGCATTTGTCTGAGTTAAACCTTCTTTCAAGAGTTGGTGTCTTTTGGGGAATCTAACATAGCTCCCCAATTTACAGTCATTTACAAACAGGGTGAGCAAGAGGCCATGAACATTGGCCTTGACTTTGGAGAAGCAATACTCTCTCATGTTGGTGAGTACCAGATCCAGTATGTTTGATCTGCTGACAGGAATGTGCTCTATCTGTTCCAGGGTGTTTCTGTTAATAAAGTCTAGGAAGCATTGTGTCAGTTGAGTTTGAGGCAGTGTAAGTTTCCAAGTTTATAGAGTGATAGTTAAAGTCACCCATGAATAAGGTGTTTGGTTGCATGGTGATCATTGCCTGTAAGATAGCTTGAGACTGAGACTGAGATTGAGAAGAGGGAGATGCAAAGCACTGTAAATTGGTTTTCCTTGCAGTTCCATAACAACACAAACCAATCTCTTTACAACAGGGAGCAGTAGATTAGAGGAAGCTCCCTCTCTCCACAGCTTTCTTAATATAGTTAAACATTTCCACCTTATGCATTCTCACAGTTCTATATAAAACATGCTGCATTCTCATTGTTTCTCTACTCTAGAAACAGACTGAAACCATTTTTATAACAGGCAGAAATATCCCTTCTGTTTGCAGCATAACTATTAGGGGAAAAAAAATCACATTTCCTGCTCAGTCAAGGAGGAAACAGTAATCAAGCGTTTCTGTTACTTTCTTCATAAGAAATGCAGCACACTTTTCTAACCTATTTTTGTCCCTCATATAAACAAATCACACAAGCAGTTCAGGAGTTCACCTTTCACTGTCTTCTTTGGTTTTGCACTGCTTCAGAAAATGTTTCCCTAGTACCTATTGCTCTGAACATACCTCTCAGCTGTATTGATTTTTGCAGAATGTCCAGATTTTTGTCTCGTATTTTGGTCCTTTTTCATAAAATTGTGATTTTCTGGCAAATCATAGGGAATTCATTGAGGATTGAAATCAGAAAATGACAGGCATTTGATTTTCAGACTTTATACCCTTCAGAAAATTCATGCTAATGAAAAATCTCTTGTTCTATCAACTTTCTTAAGTCTGTAGGAGCAGTATTTATAAATTGACCCCATTTTTGGCCTTTGTCCCTCATTAATATGTGGCTTTGTCCAGATTTCTTGCTCTAAGAGGTTGACAGGTATGCTCTGAGCTAAATGAAAAACTAGACTATATTTATCCTGTAGTCTGGGCATGCCACCCTGGTTTGCAAAACAGTAACCCTTTTAGATCTACTGCTTGCAGAGATAACTCATGTATCAGTGTGAGCTCTTTCATAGCCAGACCAGAAGCCATTAACTTCTGTTGTATAAATGTATGTGTGTGAAACATGGCAGTATGAATGACAGTAATGTGAAATGTGCTTTGGTATAGAAAAATAATAATGTTTTCATGGAGTTTATTACAGAATACAGTTTCATCATCATGTCCTAGTGAAACCTGTACTCATTCATTCAGTAGTGCTTGAAAGGAATGTATTGAATAAATGCAGAGGGTATGA
Source organism: Protopterus annectens (assembly GCF_019279795.1). Lineage (NCBI taxonomy): Eukaryota > Metazoa > Chordata > Ceratodontiformes > Protopteridae > Protopterus > Protopterus annectens. Next base: position 129,648,077 of record NC_056749.1, read on the forward strand.
AAGGTGTGTGTGTGACAGAGAGAGAGGGAGAAATGAAAGTAAAAACTCCGTTATTTGGACAGTTCAGCAGAAATTCACACCCTGAATATGAAGTACCAAGGGTACAACTATAGTCAAATGTCTCAGGTTTGGCTATAAAATAGCTATAGTGGGAAAAGGGGAATGCTTCAAGATTCATTTTGAGAAGCACAAGTAATTATTCCAATGTATAAGTATGTGATAAGACCCCTACTCAAGTGCAAAATAAGCTCCCTGATTATTTAAGTAGTTTTCTCACCCAACTATTCAGGCAATACAGGCACACCACCAAAAGCATAAATTAAGTGATATGATTACATTACAAAACTCCTAATGGCATGTTTTAATGTTTGATTTCTTATAGATTATTTAGGTGAAACTTGCATTGATGTTCTTGTGTTCTTTTTTGCTGCTGTATTATTTGAATTGTTATTTCTCAACTACAATGCACATGATGAAAGTACAAGGTCTGGTGATGCAGTATTCCAACAAATAAAGAAGTGGGTTTGTAAGTGACTGCATGCCTATGGTGCATCAAAGTACAAATATGACTAACTTTAAATAGCAATTAGGCAATTATATAGAAGAAAAAAATTATAAATAGATACTAGTCTCATAAATGTTTTTTGATGATTTTCTAGATCCTGGGCAGCCACGGTGGTGCAGTGGTTAGCATTGCTGCCTCACAGCAAGAGGTTCTCCGGTTTGATCCTCGGCTGGGGTGCCTTCTGTGCGGAGTCTGCATGTCCTCCCTGTGGTCGCGTGGGTTTCCTCCAGGTGCTCCGGTTTCCTCCCACATCCCAAAGACATGCTGCAGGTGGATTGGACACTCTAAATTGGCCCTAGGTGTGAGTGTGTGCCTTCTGTAGAAGGTTGGGCACCGGGCTGGCAACTCGACACCGTAAAACTCCACTGCCAATCATGAGCGGACAAGGTGATCCGTTATGGTGACTCCTAACTGGGAAAAGCGGAAAGAAGAAGAGGATGACTTTTTAGATCCTGTAACTCTAATTATAATTTTTTTTACTTGGATGTAGATAGAAAAATAAAAGTAGAAGATAAACTATGGCCTTTCAAGTCCATATGAGTGTCATTGTCAGATCCAACAGAGGTGTACCCACCCCTCTATTTGGCCTGTCCTTTACTTGCTCTTTCCCTACTAAATCTCAACCATGTTTATAACTTGCACTGTACCACAGACAAAGGGAAAACTCTCCATTTGTTTACAATCCTGTTTTTAGTAACATTTCTTCAACTCTGCTTAAACGTGTTCCATTTCAGCTATCACCATTGCTTATCATCCTCAGTACTGCCTATTCAGCCTCATTCACCCCATGTCATCTCAAGCTGTATTGTGTATCCGCTTCTTTTCTTATTGCTTTCTTTTCTGATGTGTAGACGCCTAGCTTCTGAGCACCTTATAATACTGCAGAGCTTCCATTTCATTTTGCTTTTGGGAAACACTGTGTTGCTTATTTTAAACTAGCCTCAGTTCCCTTTGTCATTATGCCCTTTAGAATGTAATGCAGTAGTTCAGTTATGACCTTTCTAGTGGCCTGCCCAATGGAAGCATGACCTATTTAGCTGTGGAATATATTTGTTGCACTATGCATCCTAGGAGTTTACTGACACTTGTATACAATTGTTCAAAATTATTGCAAATAAATTCAAAGTCATTTCACCTTAACTACATGTAATTAAGTTACACTGGGCAGCATAATTAAATACAGGCATTAAATCTCATACAACAGGTAACGATTTATATACGAGAGGTCAGGATGGGTGATATCATGACAGCTCAGCATCAAATAATATACATGGGGTGATTAGGCCTTGAGAGCTTACTATAAATTCATACTACTGCCTTAGGTTATGCCCAACACATGGCACATCCTAATAAGCTTTACACTGCATAGCTGCAGAGCAGAGTTATAATCATAAATATATTTTACACATACACACACACACACACACACACACACACACACACACACACACACACACACACACAAACACAAACACACAAACACACACGGTTTTCTAGGAAACAATATTGATGCTTCTCCATTACCAGTACCCCTTTCCTGTATTCAGTGTACTTGCTGCATCCAACAAGCCAACTGAATATGATTCCAGTAAGGCAAACAGTAAATTAAATTATGCCATGGGACCTCTCTTGTTCGGTATATATTTCCTGGAGGTACAGGCCAACACGGAAGGACTGTGGCTGACCAAGTTCGCAGATGACTGCAAACTGGGCGCCATAATCGACTCTCCAGCCGACACAAGCATCCTCCAAAAGGGCCTCATAGAAACAGACAACTGGTGCCAGAGCCATGGCCTCAAGCTAAATGCCAAAAAGTGTGTAGTCATCCCCTTTGGCAAAAACAAAGTGCCCACAAATTACCACATAGGTGGTAATCCATTAAGTACAGAAGAAGTAATTAGGGACCTGGGGACCCAAGTTGATAGTAATCTCTCATTTGACAACCACGTGGCCAAAGTGGTTAGAAAAACATTTTATATAGCCCACCTAATCATGAAGGGATTCACATCTAGCTCAGGGGAGGTCATCGTGCCTCTTTACTCATCCCTCATCAGGCCCATAATTGAGTACAATGCCCCTTTTGGGATGTACCTTACCAGACACCTGCAGCAACTGGAAAGACCCCAAAAGTACAAAGAGGATCAAAGGGCTCAAACAGATGCCATATGCTGCCCGGTTAAAGAAACTCCAGCTCTACTCAGTGGCATACCGCCTGTTCAGAAGCGATCTGTGCCTGACATATAAAGCCATGTCCAACCCAGAATTAATGGACATGCTGCACCTCAGAAAATCCAAATCCCATCGAGCTACGCGCTTGAGAGACTTGAACCTCAGCACTGAAATAAATAGGACATGCTGGAGGGACAGATTCATAAACCAGAGGCTCCCTTCATTCTGGAATAAAATCCCAGTCCAGGTTAGGCAGAGTCCCTCATTGACTCTCTTCAAGAGGAATCTTGATGAGTGGATGGGAGATCGTAGGTTTACCCCGGGTATCACTTCTGTGTCACTGTTAGACAGAGGCACAGTATACTAACCTCGAAAAAGGGCATAGCAAAATAAATTTAAAATGAGTGGCGAAAGCCAAACACATTCTGGCTAGGCTTATAAATGCCCTAGGGCAGATAGCCTAGTATGAACCTATGGACTTATAGCCAAACAGTCTCACTTCAGAATTGGTGGATGCCTACAGTCACACTAGCACTTTGAGGTCACATATAAAATCTAATAAATTAGATAAATGCAAGCTATTAATTGACTGTCCAAGGCAGATTAAAAATTTGTTAAACGTGACTTTTTCAACATATTTTTAACTACATCTAAATAGTCATATGCCTACCAAATTCCAGAGAATGTAGTCTTCTTACCACTGAGTTACTTAAAATTTTCAGTAACTACAGATGTGCTTGAGGGTTCAAGCAAAAGAGGCTTCATGTATCCTGCTGTATAGTCCCAGTAAACATACCTTGCTGCTTACATGTTTGAATTGATAGTATCAAGTCCATAGTCTAAAATACAGGAGCTCTGATCCAAAGAGTTGCCCAAACAAAAAGTATTGAGCAACAGTAGTGGTTCACTTACTCCATGGAGGTTAGTGTTTTTTTTCTTCTTCAAATCAAAACTGAATTTTTCTCTCTTTTACACCAGACTTAATAGAGCACTCACACTTTCCATTCGAATATGCAGTAATACAGTTTTTAATTGGAAGCAGCAAGGGGAAAAAATGTTCCATTTTGCTGTACACGGCTGTATCACTACTGAAAATGAAGTTATACATTTCACAAGCTAATACAATAAGTATCTTTGCATCTAAGAAAAGACCTAACATTTCCCCCCCTTTATAGACCAAAAGTCAATTTTCTTGAGGATCCCCCCAAGGAACATAGCTTGGGTAAAAAGTGCATTCCTGTGACTGCACCATACAATCCCTTGTTTTCTAGCACAGCAGAACCATTTATTTCCTCCTTGTATCCTTAATTTCTGTTGGGTCACTGTGTCTATAGGGTGATTCCTGACTTGGTGTGAATAAGTATGTCCCCAAAAATCTTGTAGTACTGTTGGATTGGACCCTGGTGGGGGACAACAAGTGGAACAGTACTTCCTCATCCAGTGAAATGTCAGACTGAGCCCTACTGAGAAGGTTTTGTAATCTGTCAATCATTTTAATGCTCTTATAATTTTTGCCCAGGGGGTGGCCTCTTATCTTACTTAGTCTTCCAATATCAAAGACTTCCTGTATGCAGAGAGGGGATGAGAACATGCCATTCCCAATTAAATTGGTCGCTGATGTGCTGTCAGCATGATAAGAATAATATAGAAACACTCGACTAAATCATTTGGTTGTGAATTGAAGAGGTAGTGTAACCCAATAGCTCTGACATAAAACTAGCTTCCCTCCCTGTCAGCATTTTCTGTGGAAACCTAACTTGCTTAAAATTTCTAACAAAGCATTGGCCACCATTTGCCTCAGTATCACAGAAAACAACCACCTTATCGTATCTAGTGACATGATCCACCACCACCATCAACAACTTATACCTCTTGCCTGTGGTCTTGGGGCACTATGAAGCCTCATAATATATTTGGCTACACATTGAAGAAGTTGTTCAGTAAAAGAAAAGGGCATCAGAATAACCTTAACTTTGTCTCCTGTCTCACCATCCTTTTGACACTGCTCCCAGTTCTTAAATGGCCAATAAATGCTTTAAATGGGGCTTCTTTTTTATGCTTTATGTGTAAATGGCCTATAACAGTAACATGAGCTGTGGCCAGAAATACCTTATGGGCGGCCTTTGGGACTACCAACTGCTGTATCACTTCTACCTTTACCCTCTTCAGGACTCCATTCCCTGTACAATAACCCTTACTTCAAGTATACAGACTCCCCTGTTTCTGAGATACAGAAGGCTCCTTGGCTTCTTTCCTTCTTCAAGTTTTGTAAGGTGTGGTATGAGATCTGTGCATTTCTCTCTATGTTCCTCCCCATACCCATTTCAATAAGTGAGTTTCAGTTTCTAATGTTTTTTTTTCATTTACTGCTCTTAGCACTTTCTTGTATTTACTCACTTTCATCTCATGTGCCTTCAGTTTTTGCATTGTAGTAGTACCTGTTTTTTTCTGAAGTACCATTTCAGAGTCTGCTTGTAATGTGGCATCACTGCATACAGCAGCTTTGTTGAGCAGTGCCCTCCAACCTGTTTCTATCAATAAATGAAGAGCTCTTTCATTATTTAAATAATGCCAGAGATTTTGTAGTCATAATATCCATGGAAGGGAGAATACATATTCTAGAGCCAATGTACAAGAACAAAGGTGATTTTCACAACAGCCGACCATAAAAAAGTATCAAATTCCTGTTGTGCTATCTGAAATAGCTTGGCATGGTGATTGATAATTGAAAACATGTAGTAGCAGAAAGTCAAGTAGGAGATAAGCAGTTTGGATTCAAATCAGGGTGCAGCACAGCTAACACAGTTTTCACATGGAGAGAGAATAGAATCTGGAGATGAGGAAAGATTCCATCTGGGTATTCTTAGACATGGACAAGGCATATGAAAAGTTCCCAAGAAGTCTGATTTGGTCAGTCCTGAAGCAATTGGAAAATGCTTCAGTAATGAAGGAGCTCTTTATTTATTAATAGAAGTATTAATGTTGTTAGTGAGGCTGTATGGAAATAACACCCCTGGACATCAATTCCAGCATTACTACTCTACCCATGACTAGGTCATTAGACATTAATAGTTTATTTTACTGAAGAGAATGACCAACCCTCACTTCTGCCATGAAACTTGCTCCAGAAGGGTAACCTTCTGTAATTTTAGAGAAATATTATTCCCACTAGCAGATAAGTACCTCACCCGTGAGATAGAACTGCCCCCATAATCCCTTTTTTTTATTTATTCAATACTGAGTTTAGTGCAGCTCAGGGTAAGAGGATGCTTTCTACCCTGTATCTTCCCAGTTTGTGGGAACTATAGTTTTCCTTCTGTTAGCAAAAACTATTTTCAGTTTAGAACATTGATTACAAGATTACTGAATCTTTTGTATACAACTGACCACTTCTGATAACATCGAAACCTTCATTAAAACAGTTACATGAGAAAATGTACTTTTAAGGTGTTATAAGTGTATGATGAATTTTTTTTTTCAATAAGCAAATGGCAGGACAAACTATCCAGCCTACTTCCTCTCACTCTTGGAGTCCCACAGGGCTCTATTCTTGGTTCCTTTCTATTCACTATCTTTATCAACGACCTTTATACTGTCATCCCAGATGCAACTTGTATCCAAAATGCTGACAATTCTGCTTCGATCTGTTCTGCTTCCTCCCCAACAGACCTGCTGACCTTATCCCAGAAAACATTCAACACAGTTGAAAATTGGCTCTCTAATCACCGTCTTATTTTGAACTCTAATAAAACCAAGCTACTGCTCTTCTCCCCCATTCGTATGTCCACTCCACTCTCCTTTACTATAACATCCAACAATGGTACCATTATCTACCCGGACACTCATATAAAACTCTTAGGGGTAATAGTAGATAACCTCAAGTTTGATATGCATGTCAATCAAACTATCAAAATAATTAATAAAAAACTTGGCTCATTATAGAGAAATAAACCTTTACTTACTCCGTTAGCTAGGACTGCCATTGCCCGCACTCACCTACTCTCTATCCTTTTATACGCCTTCCCTATACTAACTTGAACAAATCTGAACTTGGTAAACTCTCAAACTGGTCACATTGCCAGATTTGCCACTGGCTGTAAATATCAGATACATCACTGCCATAACCTTAAACTACTACGGTGGCTAGAATTACCCAGTTTACTTCATTACAAACAGCTCATAGTAGCACACGCTCCTCAACTGACCCGAAATCACCCCTGGACTAAAAAAAGACTCAATTCCTATTGTAAATCCAGGCCATGCCGCTCTTCTAACAAACTGCTGGTTCAAGCATACAAATCTAACAACTCAGCTGGAGACTCGCTGTTTTCCAACTTTGTTGGCAAAACCTGGAACTCACTTCCAGCTGACCTCACTCTAGTACCCTCATTCACTCAATTCAAAAAAAGCCTCAAACAGTATTTTACAATACACTGTTTATGTCCATGTTCCAACCCTGACTAACTCCCCAACTATCTAGTTAAGTATCCACCCATTACTCAACCTCTACCCCTCTGTCTAGGGCTGAATGTGTAACACATGACTCAGTACCCCCACCCTGCTTTCGATCTTATTATACCCCACCTACCTTTTTACATCTTGTCATTTATTTTATTTATATTGTACCATACATTTGAAACTATGACAGGTAGGACTGTGGATTATTCTGCTCTGATGCCCCCAGACTATATCCTCCTTACTTTACTAGGCTGTAGTACTTGCTTTTCCTCTTGTATATTCCTGCGCCTGAATACTTAATTTTTTTTCTTCCTCTTCTTTAGTGTACAAAAAAGTACTGTATGTAACCTTGACTTTCTCTATTGCCCTTTTACTATTACAGCCTCTAAACCCTATCTTATTAGTCTTGCAATGTGTGTGTTATCTAGCATACCTTGTATACCAAGTTCTACTTTACCATGTATATTATTATCTGTATTACTGGAGCTTTTCTTCCTGGGCCTCCGCTGAAAATGGGCATGTATCCAGTCGGACCATCCCAGTCAACAAATGTAAAATTAAAAATAAATAAATAAATAAAATAAATGTGTGAGTTTCCCTACCTCCCCTAAAGCTTTATAATAAGGCTAGGCCTTTAGGAAGACAGAGAAAAAAATGTAATTGAAAATTTATATGCAAACTGTAGTGAAAGAAATTAACATTATTGTACAACAGATGACCAAAGGACTAATAATATTAACTAGAGTAAATTTCATGCAGAGTGCTTCAAATTACAGTAGCATTTATAGAAGGGTTAATAGAACTTGGTAGACATTATTAAAATATGCTAGCATATTTAGTTATTAGCACGTGGTTGTTTATTATAGCAATTATGTAGAAATAGAAATTATATGGAAAAACAAGATTAGAACCTGGAGTGATGCAAGTGCATTTGAGCAAAATGTTTTTAGATTTAAGCTTGAAAAGGTAGTTATCACTTTCTTCGTCATGCATTTCTAGGTTATTTCAAGGCTAAATTGCTAAGTGGGCAGTAATAAAAAATGAAAGGAGAAAGAATTCCAGGGGAAAAAGAAATGAAAAGATGAATATCTACATAATAAGTACAAGACAGCAGAAAGGTGAATAAGCATGATGTCTTTTAAATTAATATGAAGATATGTAGCACATATGAAAAAAAATAATCATCTGTATTAAAGAGGCAGGCAATGCACATGTGCCCACAGTCTGCCTTGTGATTACTGCTTCTTTATGAAGTGTGTGCTTTTAAAATAAAGTATATCAACTGTAAATAAAAGAATTATGAGTCAGTCACAGCACTTAGATTTGTGAAAAGCAAAGAACAAAAAATGCCTGCTTACTAAACTGTTTTCAATAAAGAAAGAAGCTGAAATAAAATAACATGGTAAGATTGTCAGGTCTAACCTTATTAAGATTACTACCAATAATCATTGTCATTGAAATGCCATTACAGGTAATAAATACTGTCCTTGTCTTGTTTCAAGATATGTTTTTATTTGCCCCTGCTCAGTCACAAGCAAAGTGAGCTGCAACTTGCATGCAGTATAAAATTAAATTGGACTGCTACAGTGACTAGAATGCCTGCTTTAGTATTTATAACAATGTCACTGTTTGAGGGTCCAAACTCATCACTGTCCTCAGATGGTACTGGAAGTAGTCTGGAGATATTTGCGCTACCACTATTGTGCAACTTAACTTTGCTTAGATTTGAGTGGTTGTCAGTTGACTGTAGGCTGTACATCATCATCATATCACTTTTGCTCAACACCTTGATCTGTGCAGACTCAGCAAGCATCTCATTAGGACCATGACAATGTATTCAGCTATTGAAATGCCACTACTCGAAATGATGAGTGTTGACAAACAGAAAAAAAACGACTGAATATTTCTCTTCTCCTGAACACTTCTTTTTTGAAACTCTAAATTCTTCATACCTCAGAGGAAAAGGAATGTTCTGAGAAATGGCAGCCTCAAACTTAATACACTGGAGTCCAGATATTCGGCCATTTAGTCTCAGCACAGGTCCTTACATTTCAAATGGTTGCCATCAAACAGTTTTCCACACTCAGTACTATACATTCAGAGAAGGACTGCAGCTGTTCTGGTTAAAATTGTCCTCATAACAAAGTAATGCTATTCCATTTAACCACCAGAAAATGCCAGCATTGAGAGGGGCTTGGCCAAGATGGTGAACTTCTAGCAGCACTCAGTTTTTGCTGTGAGTATTAATTTCTTTTTCTGACAGGAATTATGCATTAAACATCTTCAGAATCATTCCAAAGTTGCTGAATACATTACAAATATTATTTTTGAGCTGCTTCTGAAAAGTAATAACTTTGACAATATTTTATTACCAAAAAATTCAAAATAAATCTTCAGTTTTCTTCAGAATGAGTAATTCAAAAGCTTTTTCTCAATATTTATCAGTGAAGAAAGAACTTAACTATGTTCTTAACACTAAACAGGACTTATCTCTGAAAATAGACAAACTGAACAACAAAGTGGATACAACAAATAAGAATACTGGAAACAAAATGAACTGATAAATTCAGTTTTTAAACAGCAAAACAACAAATCTTGAGTATGGAAGAACCAGTTGCAAATCTAGATGGCAGAGTATCTGAAAGTGAGAATCATATATAATTCATACTGGCTCAGAACAACAAATTCCCTGATAAACTGGATGATCTGGAAAATAGGTCAAGAAGAAATAATGTTAGAATATATGACATTCCAGAAAAAGATGAAGGTAAGAATATGATTTAGTTTGTAAATGTTTGGTTACCAAAACCCTTGAATTTACCTGAAGCACTCTTTTTGGAATTGAAAGAGCTCATAGATCTCTCTCTAATAGTAACTCTTTAGAGTTTTTCCTCACCCAGATCTGTAATTGTAAAGTTTATTTCTATTCAAGATAAAGACTTTGCTTTGCAAACAGCTTGGGCAAACCTTCCTGTAAAAATAGGAGACAACTCTGTTACATTTGACAATAATTTTTCCTCATCTGTTATAACCAAAAGGAAGTCTACAGTCAGGTATTAAAAACTCTGAAAAAGCCAGTATTAAAGCTCATAATTTTTTTCTGCCAAAATTAAAATGTACTTGCAAGATGGACACAAAATAATTGACACTCTTGAAGATGCTTTGCCATACATTAAAAAGAACAGAATACTTGACAGTACTGAAATGATGGATTGAACCCCAACTTACTTGAAGAGACATGCAACAAGAAATGGCTGGACAACAAGAGAAAAAATAAAGGGATAAATACTGTGACTGAGAAGACAAAGTTTTCCATGAACATAACTGGGAAAAATAAATGAATAACAAAGAAAAATCTTTGAATAATATAAATGAAAAAATATTTCAAATTATATTCAGAAATATAAATATATTCCATGTTTTACTTCTTTTTGGTTTTTTCAAAGTGATCTGACACAAGGTAATAAAATCCTATCTTATTTTTTTCTAACAAATTACAGATTTAACCTCTATATTACAGTTCTCTTCTTATTTCAAAAAGTATAAGTAGCTTACACTGTTAGTGTACTTATTCAGTTGTGATATGAAAAACATAATGTTAAGTTGTCTATCTCGCCTTCGTTCTTGCTGGTTATTGGCTCCGACTCGGCCATCTTCTATAGCTCGAGAGCTGTTTACTGGCTCGAGGCTACCCCTTATCCCATGATGCCTAGCAATAGCTACCCAGATCTCTTTTGCCGCTTCAGCTGTGAGGTGTCGTTTTTCTGGCTCAGGCCCATATAAAGTTTTTTTGTATAACTTTCTTACTATAGAATTTTATATTTCAGTGTTTTATTGTTAACAATTAGTCTTTTTTTTTGTAAATAGCTAGTGTTTAGTTGTAGTATCCCTTCTTTACCTTGTAGAACTTGTTTAACTTAGAGAGTTCTCCCCCACCCCTCCCCCCTATCCTCTTCTTGTCAGGTTAGTCATTTAGGTTAGAGGCTTTCCTTCTACCTTTCTTCATAGGCTAGCCGGGTAAGTTAGAGGCTTTCCTAATTAAAAAAAAAAAAAAACCTTTATCTACAGTCTTGTAATATAGTGTGTTTTTTGTGAAAACTGTATTTTGCTTTGGTAGCTATTGTATTTGTTGTTTCCCTCTTCAAGGATGTCAAAGGAATCCAAAGTGTCTGGATTCAAGAAGTGTGACTCATGCTGTCAGAAAATGTCTCTGACAGATGGGCACACTTCTTGCGTCTATTGTTTAGGCGCTGTGCACCTGCAGGACTCTTGTTCTATCTGCCATGCCTTTAGTCCAGGAGTCCTGCAGGAGCGTAAGAATAAGCTTATTCTTAGGGGTCTTTTAAAACCCCAGGATTCACCAGTCAAGAGCTCTCAGCCTGTGAAATCCCCTAAATCTACCAAACCGTCGGCACCAAATTTGCAGCCATCCTTGGATCAGACTCTACCTTCTACTTCGGTTCCGGCTGGTACCGATAAGACTATCTCCCGTCGGCTCCATCAGAAACTTCGGATCCTTCGCGGAGCCACAAGAGGCTGAGGTCCCCTTCACTGGAATCGGTACATTTGGCTCCTCAGTCTCCTTTGCTTCAGAGTGAGTGCATTCTCCGATCCTCTCACTCCTCTCGATCCTTTAGGTTGTCCGATCACGATGTGGAGAGAGTGGTCAGTAGGTTACTAAAGTCGCATGCACTTGCCAAGATGTTGTCCAGCCTCCTCAACAGGTGTTGGCTCCGTCCACCTCTATCGATGTTCCTCCTCTGACTCCAGTGAGTTTGGAGCCTGAGTTCATTGGGGTTCGAATAGTGGAACTGTCAGCTCTGATAACTATCTCCTTTGGTTCTGACGTCAGCTCTGATCCCTTCGGTGGTGCCTTCTGTCAAGGGATCTGGGCACTGAGGTTCCCTCATCAGCTCCGAGGGGGCGGGTGGCATTGGACCCTTGTCCAACCCCGTTCTCCCTCTCGGAGCTTCAGCGCAGGTGAGCTTGGCTCCTACATCGGCCTCGGAGCCGTCTCCCTCGGTGCAGAGAAGGATTCCAATTTCTTCGGAACTGGAGCTTTCTCTGCATCATGGCAAGGACGCCTTCAATGTCCTGAGGAGTGTGCTGGCCACTGAGTCAGCTCCACTATCGGCCCCACCGGCTCCCTCCCCTGTAGTGCCTGTGCCAACCTCTGCTCCTCCTCCAGACCCCAAGCATAGGGAACTGGTGCTCCAGGGCACCCCATTGGGTGTTTCCTCTTCTTCCAAGGCCTCCCATGATCATTCAGAGGAGCCCCCTCGTAAGAAGAAGTGCAAGACAAAGCACATTGACTCCCCTGAGTCTGTCACTTCTGAAGCAGACTTAGATGATTTGGAAGGGGGCCCCCGAGATCCCCCTCTGAAGATGTTTCCTTCTCGGACAGCCTAGAAATGCTTAAGCAGAGGGGGAACTGAAACCCCCTAGCCCCTACCGAGGATAAGTCTGTATTTCTGGATGTGTTCGGTTCCCGACCTTCCACCTCCTGGATTTCTCCACCTTTCGATCCACTTATGGCAGTGGTGGCTCAAAAGGCTTGGTCAGCTCCAGATACAGTGGAACCAACTCCAAGGAGACCTGGCAAATTCATGACAGCACCCCAAGATAAGCAGTTCCTTACCAAAGGTGTTCCTGTTGATGCCATGGTGGTAGCAGCAGCCACCAAAAAAAAAGTTAGCGGAGACCTCTTTGTCTGTCCATCCTCCTAACAAGGAGTCTAGGACCATGGACAGATACGAGAAGCGAATGTTCGCTTCAGTGACCTTTTCTATGAGGTCACTGTACTACTTATGTCATTTTACCCGGCTTCAAAGGGATCTCCTTAAAGAGCTCGGAGATACCCTTCAAGATCCATCAGCTGAGGGGGCTCAAGCTAAAGTAGCTTCCCAGCTGGCGACGCTTAATTCCGTAGTTAACTCCCCCATGAGTTTCATTTCCTATGCAGCCGATGGTGCGAGTAGATCCACAGGTATGGGTGTGGCCCTTAGGAGTTATGCATGGATGCGGCTGTGTAATTTTGCGGAACCCTTTCGAGCGTCATTCACCAACTCCCCCTTTGATGGTTCCTTTCTTTTTGGACCACAGGTTTGACTAGGTGTGAGCAAGAAGGCAAGACTCTCTCTGCTGTGAGAGTCCATTTTTCCACTCCTTCTAGACCATACCCCAAAGGTCAGAAGAGTGGCAAAATGTGGTTCCGAAAATCCCAGGGAGCCTTGCCTGACACACGTAGCGATTTTTCCTCCAGGGGCAGAGGGGGAAATAATAACAACAGATACCACCCTCGTGGCAGAAGTGGTCTGCAGAACCAGGGCAACAGAGAATCCTTCTCTGATAAGCCCTTTCAGCATCCCTGAAGGGTTGCCCGGCTGCTCACTTCTGGAGGCAGTCGGGGGAAGATTTTCACTGTACCCAAAGGCCTGGCAAAATTTAATGCAAGACAGATGGGTACGGTCCATTATATCCAGAGGTTACAAAATTCCCTTCAGTCAACCCCCCTTACCGTCAAGGAAATCCCTTCCAGATGTTCCACCCAATCTGAAGGACCAAGCAGTAATAGAAGTTTCAAAACTGCTAGAAAAAAAGAGTCATCCAGGAAGTCCCGGCAGACCAGCACGGATCCGGAACTTACTCAAGGTTCTTTTTGGTACCAAAAAAGACAGGGGACTGGAGACTGATTCTGGATCTCAGCAGACTAAACAGGTCTGTACAGAGAACAAAGTTTCGGATGGTCACGCTACAGTCCATTCTACCCTTTCTGGGTCAGGACAATTGGATGTGCTCGATAGATCTTCAGGACGCGTACTATCACATCAAGATGGACAGGCACTCCAGGAGATTTCTTCACTTCTGGCTGGGAGCCAGTCATTACCAATTCAGAGTTCTGCCCTTTGGTCTCACCACAACCCCCAGGGTGTTCACCAAATGTATGGCAGTGGTCACGGCTCACCTGAGACATTGAGGATTCCAGGTGTTTCCATATGTAGACGCCTGGCTCCTCACTGCTACTACCAGGCATCAACTTCTACAAGCCAGGGACTACACACTCACAATCTGCTTCCAGCTAGACATTACAATAAACTTAGAAAAATCTGCCTTGTTACCCTGTCAATCTATCACCTACATAGGAGCAGACTTAGACACAAGGAACATGTCCACAAGGCTACTGCTAGAAAGGGTGTCTACAATTCATCAGCAAGTACAAATTCTAATGCAGAGCAAAAGAATCCAAGTCATGTTCATCCTTCAAACTCTGGGTTCCATGGCGGCAGCCATTCTTCTAATCCCACTGGCCCACTTTCACACAGTGGTCTTTCCAACAGCTGCCCATGTCTCACATGATCATGATTACAGAAGCATGCAAAAGGCACTTTTCCTGGTGGATGGTCTCCCCACTAGTGACTCAGGGCAGACCCTTCATTCAGCCCCCTCTGGTAGCTACAGTGACCACAGACGCCTCCCTGATAGGGTGGGGGGGGGCATTTTCAGGGCAGGACAGTCCAAGGCACTTGGCAACCTCACGAGTACCATCTGCACATAAATGTCCTAGAAATGAGAGCCGTGCTTCTAGTGTTGCAAGCCCTTCAGGACTCTCTTCCTTCTGGGACCATTGCAATTCAAACAGACAGCATGTCAGTGGTGTGGTACATCAACAAGCAGAGCGGAACCAGGTCCTACCCCCTGTGTTGAGAAGCACTCAGACTGTGGCAGTGGGCAATTTCCTCCCAACGTTTTCTGATTGCGATGCACATCCCTGGGAGGTCCAACGTCATAGCAGACAGGCTCAGCAGAGCTATCCTCATGCCTCACGAGTGGTCTCTGAATCAGGAAGTTGCGGATCTTATCTTCCGCAAATGGGGACAGCCTTGCTGCAATCTTTTTGCCACCCCCTTCAACAGCAAATGTAGCAACTACTTCTCCCTTCTTCCGCTTCCAGGTCACTCACCCAGAGACGCTCTAGTCCACGATTGGCCTCAGGGACTTCTTTATGCCTTTCCTCCGATTCTGAAACTCATACAGAAAGCAATATCGTTGGGTTGCAAAATGATCCTCATCGCCCCCTACTGGCTTTGACAGATATGGTTCTCGTTCCTGCACCATTACCTTCTCGATCAGCCCTGGACTCTGAATCCGATTCCAGACCTACTGATTCATCAATCAGGCGGGTTGCATCAATCCCTCCAAACCCTCCAGCTCACAGCTTGGTTGCTCCACTTCCAACCTTAGCCAGGCTTCCTAGCATTTCTCCAGGTGTACGTGAGATTATTGTCTCCTCTCACAAATCCAGAACCAGAAAAACTTATGCTAGTAAATGGAAACGTTTTTCTTGTTGGGCAGAGACTAAGAACATAGATCCCTTTTCAGCCCCAGTCCATGAAATTCTAGAAATCTTAGCACAACTTTTTCATTCTGGGTCCGCTTCTGCTACAATCAGGGTTCAATTAGCGGCCATTTCTGACTTTCTTATCGGTCTGTCAAATTCAAACATTATGTCTCATAAGCTCTGTAAAGCCTTTTTGAGAGGGACCACTCTCCTTAGGCCTCCAGTGAGAGATCCCCCTCCTCCTTGGGACCTTAATCTGGTATTAACTTCCTTAACTCTGCCCCCTTTTGAACCAGCAGCATCCTGCCCTATTAAGTTTCTGTCTTGGAAGACACTCTTTCTGGTAGCTATTACTTCAGCCAGACATGTCACTGAACTTCAGGCACTGTGTGTTCATCCTCCATACTTGGTTTTTCATAAGGACAGGGTTGCTCTGAGGACTAATCCTTCATTTCTTCTGAAAGTCTGCTCAGAAAATAATTTAAACCAATCTATCGACTTTCCTGTGTTTTTCCCCAACCACACCAACAAGGCAGAGTACAAATTACACCAATTGGATGATTATAGACAATTGCGTTTTTACCTGCACAGGACTAAGGAAATAAGGAAGTTGGACCAACTATTCCTTTCCTATGCTCTAGGAAAACAAGGTCTCCCAGTTTCCAAGGTGACCTTATCCAGGTGGTTGTCCACTATTACTTTCATTTATCAATTAAGGAACAGAGAGTTACCTACCAAACCGAAAGGTCATTCTACTAGGGCCTTGGCCACCTCTGTAGCCTTCCAATCTAGGTTGCCCATGGATTCTATCTGTGCAGCTACTACGTGGGCAAATCCTCATACCTTTATTTCTCATTACAAACTAGATATGGTCTCCAGGAGCAGAGCTGACTTTGGTTCCACTGTTCTGAAGAGTCTGTTCCAGTGAGCCACCCAGGATTGTAGGTGCTAGGGACACTGTCCCAACCAGCAAGAACGAAGGTGAGATAGACAACTTAACATAAAGAAGTTATGTACTTACCATAACGTTCCATGTTAGTTGTCTTCATCTCACCTTCTTTCTTGCGTCCCACCCTCCGTCCCCCTGTCCTATTGGACTGAGAGGAGTTTTGGTTTCACTGGCTGAGTGTTCTCTGCTTTGTTTCCTCTGCTGACTTACAGAGTATGTCAGGTATGCTCATCCTATTTGTATAGACAGGTTTATTCTCTGTCTTTGTCTGGGGTTAGCTATTTCAAAAGAGATCTGGGTAGCTATCGCTAGGCATCATGGGATAAGGAGTAGCCTCGAGCTAGTAAACAGCTCTCGAGCTATAGAAGATGGCCGAGTCGGAGCCAAGGATGGGCTCCGATCCCCACCAGCAAGAAGGAAGGCGAGATGAAGGCAACTAATATGGAACGTTATGGTAGGTACATAACTTCTTTTTTCACAACTTTGGTATAATAGCAAATCCCCTTCTTTACTTGAGGGAGATGATGGAGGGAAGAAAAACACTTTGCATGATATTCATTTTGGCACTTCATTTCTATACTCCTAAATGTTTGTTAGTTTTTTTTTTTTTAATGAAACTTAGAGGTAAGTGTGGGTGAAGATGGATCTATTTGTGGCTTGCTGCTTTCTTCTAGATATGAACACACCAACGTCAAGAGAACAAACTTTATATAAATAGCAAAGCTTTCGGTTTGCTACCCTTCTTCGATACTAATACAAAGCAATAAACAGAGCAATCAACTTTAAATAGGAGTCAAACATATTACATGGTTGCAGCCAGTCAATCATGTGACAAACATATATAAAAAATTCTTAAAGAAACAATTAAAAACATAAAGTGCAATACTCAAAATACATAAATAAAATATATACAACAGCAAGTATATATATATATATATATATATATATATATATATATATATATATATATATGTGTGTGTGTGTACAAATATATGCTTAACAACATAACCTAGTCTGCTGCAGTTTGACTAAAACTGGTTTCAAAGTTACAGCAGTGTTCAAACCAGGAAATTGATCATCAGCCAATCTCAAAATCCATTCATACTCTTTAACCTCTAAAAAAAATTAATGTCCCCCCCCCCAGAGATACATGTACCATATCTCTCACCCTAAATCTAAACCTATGATTAGCACCATTGGTATTAATATGTTTATATAACGCATTTTTATCATTATTTCTTCTAATTACGGATTTATGTTCAGTAATGTGTTCTTTTAGTTTTCTCGTGGTTTTCCCCAAGTAGAAAGAACATAGAGTACATTGTAGCTAAATAGACCACATTTACACTGACACAAGTAGCTGTTAAATTAACTTTGATTCAGTTTGGTTTGACTCCTATTTAAAGTTGATTGTTCTGTTTATTGCTTTGTATTAGTACCGAAAGCTTTGCTATTTATTTAAAGTTTTTTCTCTCGACGTTGGTGTGTTTTTATCATTATTTCTACCAGTTTTACAGCAGGTCTTCTGTCTCTTGGATTCTTCTAGATATGCTCAGTTTGCTTGCTGTATTAGTTACTACAAGTTGATTGCTTACTTGGAAGATTTTTTTTTTGTTTATTTTGAGAGTTTGTTGACCTGAGGTGTTTAGTTTGATAGACTGATTGCTGGTGCAGATTGTAACTCTCTCCATTCTTTATGTCTTACTATGCGATTATAAATGTTATCAGGGAGTTGCTGTTGCTATTTTGCATGTTTGCAGCTGGTCTGACTCTAACAGCTAACTCTGTAAGGTTGAGCTCATGGTATTGATTTAAACAAATTTAGTGAACTCACCCAGTTTGTTGATCTCTTTCTTCAGCTTGTGAAGTTTGTAGTTGCTGAATGATGATGCAAAATGCATTCTGCCAAGTTAGAGGTCAAGGTTATGAATGCACAGCATCTCTTATTTTGTTGCAAATACTTGTGTAATAAGCTATATTATATGTTTTTCCTTCATTTGTTTTTTATAAAATGTTTTATTTCCAATATCACTAATTAAGCTATATTAACTTAGCTTTTAAATAAATAAATATTAAATTAAAATAAATGCTGTTAATGTTTGAAGGGAGAAACCATCACAATATTGTATTCAACAGACATAGTGATTGAAAGAGAGACACATACTTGGTGAGTCTTTGAATAAGTAGCGGTCAAACAATTAGACAATGTTATTTTGTCGTGTTCATTTCAGAAGGTTTATTCAATGTTTTTATCTCATATTATTAAAAATATAAATCTTTTGATAATTCATAGTCCCAATTCTAATTCATCTTGTTCATTTAAATACCGTGATAAATAAGTTTTTATTTTAATCAAAATCTAAGTCAAGATATATAAATGAATCTTCTATTATTTTTTTAATTAACAATTTACTAGGAAATATATGATGGAATGTGTAGTAAGGTAAAATAAGTTGGGTGATTTTGTAAAATAGTACTTATAGGAAGTGTACAGTGTAATAATGAAATCCTTTGTGTAGCATTTGCCAGACTAGAATGATGTTTTTATGATGTGGTGGATTGCTACAAAAATATCTGAAAATGTTGTGACACCAGTGACCCATTCATTCTGTTTTCTTGCTCAACCATGATACTCGCTAAGTACTTAACCATATAAAATTCCAGTTAGTTGCATGGTGTTAAATAGTAGATATTGTTAATTCTATTTTAAAATATTAGTCATTTGAATTTGGTAAGAGCTCTGGTTACATTAAAGTTTATTTATAATATTCATCACATTAGTTGAAATATAAGAGCTGAGGGGGGGGGGCTGTGACTCCCATTTAGTATTTTAAGTAATATATTGATTACTATAAGATTTTATATGGTTCTTCTAGGTTGTGATTATAATTATTAAATTACATTATTTAAGGTGACTTTCTTGGGAGAAAAGTTATCTTTTTATTTATACAGGGTCTGGGTGCTGTTGTAGTTCTAAAATGACTGGTAATTGGGTTTAACTTTTTATACATGTTCATGATTTCAAATAATCATGTAAACTCTAATCAAGCATAAAACAACGGTCATAAATATACAGTATCTCTTTCCTTACTACATTTTATTCTTCAAGCCTTTGTGAAGTTTATGACCTTTACTTACCTCATTCATTTAAACTATTATAAGTTAATTACAGACATGTTAAGGGGAAAGTGTTTTATATACTGAATTCTTATTATAATTAAGACTCAAAAGAGTCTTCATAATTGTTTCTGATTAGTGATTGCATTTTTAGTAAGATCTTTAATATACTGATTTTTATCTATAACATGGAACATTCTAATTGATTAGTTTGACATTCGAGTTTAATATGAAAATGTAAATAGATAAGTAATTAAAAGCAGAAATAGAAGAAGTGGATATGGTGAAAGGATCAATGAATTCTGAGAAAATTTGTGAAAAATAAAGTTGAGAGAATTAGAATATATAAGTCAAAGTATATTAAAAGGCATTTTAGGTTATGATATAAACAAAAAAATACTAGTGTCATGATAAAAAATAAGACTCATTCACATTATTTATAATTATATTTAATTTTAATAAGCAGTAGCAAATACAATTGTACTGATTTGTTAGGTTGAATTGGGAGGGTAGTTTGAATGTTTTTCCATCAAACTAAGTATATTATATTCCAGGTTAGTCTTGAATGTCTTAATTTTATTGTTAAGTGATTTAAGTTTTAATTGTATGAATTTATCCATTATGAGTGTGCTTTTTTATATAGTTTCAAATATTAAAGGTGGTATATTTGCAAAAGACCCCATTATTCATTGTCCTATCTCACTATTCATATTTTTGAGCAGTAAGAGATGCATATTAAAACTAAATATAGATGGCATCTATACACTGTCTAGCACTTAATATAAATGGCTTGAGTAGTAATTTAAAAAGGGAAGGTAATTTCCTAATCTTGCATAATATTCAAGTATTATTTTACAGGAAACTCATCTTGTTGAAGATGATATTAAAAGATTACATACAAAAAAATATTCAATATTAAGTTGCTCAAATTTCAATAAGAAAAGAAGGGGCATTGCTATTTTATGGAAAATACTATTGGATTATCTATAATTGTTGTATAGATACTAATGGTATGTTGTGTATAGTAATAATTGAACTGAATAATAGAATCTGTACTTTGGTGGACTCTTATTGGATTCCAGGAATTGCAGCAAAATGACAAACATTTAGAAACTATAATATATATCAGAGGCGATCTCATTTTAGCTGGTGATTTTTATCTGTATCCTATTAAAAAAAAAGATACTTCTAATAGAAAGTTTAAAATATGTTATGCTAAGGCTCTAACTAAATTTGTAGATTCCATGCACCTTAAAGAAGTAAATGAGTGGAGACAAGCTACCTCATTAAATTTTACTCCGTACTTATGTAGATATGATCTAGTATCAGGGGCGGCCCGTGCTATTGGACTGCCGGACTGCAGCCCCCTCAACAAAAGAACTACAAACAAATTAAAAAAAAAAAGGAAAAAAAAATTTTTAAATTTGCGGACTTCGCGCATGTGCAGTAGTCCAGACTACTGCGAGTCTACTGCGCATGCTCCAGGCAGTCCGGCAGTCCAGGTAGGGAAACATGAGGAGACGTCTGTGCACTTTTAAAGTGCACAGACTCGCTGGGAAAACGTGTCGGGGCCGGACTGCAACACCAGCAGTCAGTCTCTCTCGTTGGGAAGGGTTTGGATCGCGGGAATCTCACGGGACTTTGGATTATTGCGCGGGCATTTGGATTACGTTATGGAGAATGGGCAGCAAGGACAGGTAAGTGTGTTAATTATTGTTTAGAATGGTAGGGAAGTGTGTGAATTAATGTATGCCTATTTGAATGGACTGGTGTGTGTGTGAGAATGGTAGGGAAGTGTGTGAATGAAATTATGCCTATTTGAATGGACTGGAGAGTGTGTGTGTGTGTGTGTGTGTGTGTGTGTGTGTGTGTGTGTGTGTGTGTGTGTGTGTGTGAAAATGCCCCAGGTGCTCATGGTGGTGTGGTAGGGAATACCTCAGGCTTGAACCCTGTATGCAGGTGTTAAAGACTTGAGTTCCCCACCCACCACCATTTGTAAAAAAATTGCAGATTTTTGCCTCATATTTGATCTGATCTGTTCCTCATAGTATCTGTGGTTTGTAAATGGTGCAATGCTTGATATTTGATGGTGTAGTAGTAGCATTGTTGCCTCACAGCTGCAGGTTCTCAGGTTTGATTCTTGGCTGGGGTTCCTTCTTTGTTGGGTCGTTTGCTTGATATTTGATGGTGTAGTAGTAGCAGTGTTGGGGGTTCCTTCTTTGTGGGGTCTGTTTGCTTGATATTTGATGGTGTAGTAGTAGCATTGTTGCCTCACAGCTGCAGGTTCTCAGGTTTGATTCTTGGCTGGGGTTCCTTCTTTGTGGGGTCTGTATCTTCTCCCTGTGTTTGTGTGGGTTTGCTTTTGTGTCCTCCCATGTTACGAAAACATGTCTGCATTATTTCTTCCTGGGCCTCTGCTGAAAATTGTTTTTTTGTTCCAAGTCAGACTGTCCTGATTAACAAATGTTAAATAAAATTGACAGGCATTTGAATTTCAGACTTCAGGTTTCTCAATGTTTAATTTCTTACATATTTGATGGTGCAGTGGCAATATTGTTGCCTCATAGCTACAGGATTTGTGGTTTGATTCTTGGCTGTGGTGCCTTCTTTGTGGAGTCTCCATCTTATCTCTGTGTTTCTGTGGATTTGCTCTGGTATCCTGCCATTTTACAAAGATGTGTCTACAGTATTTCTCCCTGGGCCTCTGTTGAAAATTGTTTTTGTTCCATCAGAAGTAAAATTGACAGGCATTTGAATTTCAGACTTCATAGTCTTCAGAAAATACATAGTAAAACGTTTTATTCTAGCAATAAATATATAGTAACACAACCTTTTATTATAGCAATTTTTTAAGTTTATAAGATGACTATTTTAAATTTTTCCTTATTTTTGGGACTGTAATACCCTGTTAGTGGCTTTGTCCAAGTTTTTTGTGCTAAGGTTGACAGCTATGGCAAGAAATGAATTCACTGAATATGTTTGAGGGCTGTATTCCCTCATTACTGGGTTTGTCCAGGTGTTTTGTGCTAAGGGGTTGACAGCTATGGTGAGAACTGAATTAATTAAATGATGGCCATTTAAGTTTCAGTCTTCCTTTCGTTCACAAAACAGCTGATTTGGCGTAGTGGTATGTTGCTCTTGACTGTTTTGCACAGGGACCTTGTCTGTAAAATGTACGGTGGTAACGCAGCATTTTTCTTTCACAAAGCAGGTGATTTGGCATAGTGGTATGTTCTGACTCTTTTTTGCACAGGGACTTTGGCAGTAAAATGTATGGTGGTACCGTGGTAACACAGAATTTTATTCTAGCAGCTTTCCAAGATTATACAAGCAATGTTTAATGTGTCCCTGGTTTTTGCCCTTTTGACCCACCCCAATAAATTTTGCTTTTTCCAGACTTCTTGTGCTGCGAAGTTGAGATGCAGTTGAGTATTGAGCAGATTTTACAAGGAGCTGAGAGCTGCAGGGGAAGAGAAGTTTAGTGCTAATAGCACAACAGGCTGTGTGCTTGCTTTTGATGCAGAAGGTTGTTGGTTCTTCTCCCATAAGGGGTGAATGCTGAAAGTTAAGATACTAATTATGAGCCTGTTATCAGTTTGCCATCCATTTCCTATTGCAATATTACTAGCTTATTTTAATGTAATTTAGGCAATTTATTCCACAGGGGCATCAGACACTTTATTGTTCGATGAAACCATGAAATATAAAGGTGATTGCTAGCACCAACCTCTTCATTACAGATTTATTTAACGTGGAATTATTTAGATGACTTTTTTACTACTTCAGAGATTGTGCATATTTACTGATAATGGTGGACTGTAGAATTGTGCATATTTACTGATAATAGTGGACTGTAGAAGTTTGAGTAGACTTTTATGATGGAAATGTTCTGAATTGGACAGTTTTGTTTCATTGTTTACTGGAAAAATGTTCAAAGCAATAGGAAGGTGTATCAAAGAGCACATGTATGTTTCATATGCAAGGGGCCTATGATTTGAAAACAGCCCAGAATTAACTTTTATCTGCCACTAGTAAAATGTATTTTCTTTGAATGTGGATTTTAATGTTGTTTCAGTGAATGTGAGTTTCAAGGGCAGAGAAGGTTTAATGCCAGGTTTGTTATGTCTTAGTGTTTGTGCTGTAAAATGCAAAAATAAAACTTTCAAATGAAGTTCAAATCATCATAGAAGTAAATCAGTATGCACATTAGTGTTTATGGTAAATGGAGTGAAATAGCAAATTAATGGATCATTGGAATGGCTGCAGGGAGGCTCCATTCGACCAGGGTTTTGAGAGGGGGAAGGGCAGCAAACTTAGACAGCCCCAGCTGAACCATACCTCCCAACTGTCCAGATTTTCAAAGAATGAATAGATGTTTTGCTTCTTATTTTTGATTTGTTCCTCATAAAAAATTGTGTTTTTCTGGCAAATCATTTAGGAATTAAGTCACTAAATAATGACACACCTAGTTTCAGACTTCATAACCTTCAGAAAAATACATGCTAAAGTAAGACCTGTTCTATCAACTGTCCCAGTTTATAGAAGAGCATTTTTTAGTACTGTTTATATGTTCCCCCCAATATATTTGGCCTTGTCCAGATTTATGTCCCAGTTTATACAAGAGCAATTTTTAGTACTGTTTATATGTTCCCCCACTATATCTGGCCTTGTCCAGATTTATTGCATTAACAGGTTGAGAGGTACATGCAAATAAATTGCTTTATAGAATTAGTCATAGCCAAACCTCTGAACTGTCCCTGATTTTGACTCAAAATGTTGCTCTTCCCCTAATGATCCCTCCGCAAAATAGCAATTTCGGAAGAAAACATGGAGGGTTTATAATTAAGAAATAACTGTAATAATCAAATTACTTTTATTTCAGAAATGCATGTAGATTATTTTATTTTGTCAGCTGCTCAAGTTAGCAGTACTAATATTAAAGTTTCCCTTCTTTGACAGGTTCCCAGCTGTATTGTGTTGCTATTTTATATTTTTACATCACAGTTTTTGGTCCATTTTTCATAAAATTGTGTTTTTTGGCAAATTAGTGACAAATAATTAAAGACTGAAGTTAGAAAATAATGACAGACATTTGAGTTTCAGATTTCATACCATTCAGAAAATTCATACTAATGCAAGACCTCTATTAGCTTTCTAAGGTTATAAGAGTGATATTTTAAAAATTGTCCTTATTTTTGGGCCTTTGTCCAGATTTCTTGCTCTGAGGTTGAGAGGTATGACAAATGTGTCAGGGCCATCACAAGTCAGCCAGAGACATTTCAAACTGTGACATACTTGTTACACCCCACTCCCCCATGTAGTGACTCTGGATGTGTCGAAGCAAGGCAAGGAGTAGTTATGCAGTGTAAATGTGCAGAGAATCCCACCCATCCAAGGTAGACACAAGTACTAGAGTGGCTTTTCATCTGTCCTTGATTTTTGCAGAATGGTCTGGTTTCTGTCATATTTTTTGTACTGTTGATTTATGCTTATTACTCAAAGTGCATGTTGCTCTGTGTTTAAGTAGCAATACTTTAATGACCATCAGGTAAGCTTGGCTGAGATTGCAAGATGCAAGTAAGCTTTAATAAGCATACTGTTAAAGAATTGCCAACATTGAAAGCCTTTCTGTTGCCATGTCGAGAATACTTAACTAGATAATGTATAAGCCTTGGGTATTGAAATGCATATGCCAGTATTTGTAATAAAGGACAGAATTACATTATTTTAAGAGTCTCATTACACTTGGAGACTTACAATCATCTCTGCAGGCTTTAACCATAAACCAAATGCTGATCGTGTGGTCCATAACCTGTACAGTAATCCTTTTAAGCAATGTATCTTGAGCTTATTTCTTGTTTGCTTTTCATTTTTTACTTTGATCATGTTTTCCCCATGAAACAAGTAGTTGTCAGGCAGCAGGTCTTTTTTTGGATAAGGAACATTTTTACAAGTGGGGGCATCAGAGATTTCTACTTTTAGCATGTTACTTGTTACTTTAATAAAGCTGAATATAAATTATAATTAGAACTGCAGTGCAAGAAGTGGTTTGAGTTGAGTGCTGCTTGTTTTTCTTATACTTGATTTTGACTGGTATTCCATTAATGTATTTAAAAAAAAGTAATTTATTTCTTCATGCCTCACAACCTTTTTTGTTTCCATCTAGATATTAAGCTGTCATGCAGCCAATGCATTGAAATATTTTTATTCTTCTACACTTCATTTTCTCTTGATTGGACTCTCATGACAACTGTTTGGCACCCAATGCAGTATATTTAGTTTTTGTGGTTTGCTACTACAGGTGTTTGTGTGTGTGCTAGGGAATACCTCAGGCTTGAATCCTGTACCTTGTATGCAGGTTTTAAAGACCTTAATTCCCTACCCACCACCATTTGTGAAAAAAAAAAAACTGCAGATTTTTGCCTCATGTTTGATCTGATCTGTTCCTCATAATATCTGTGGTTTGTAAATGTTGTAATGCTTGATATTTGATGGGGCAGTTGTAGCATTGTTGCCTCACAGCTGCAGGTTCTCAAGTTTGCTTCTTGGCTGGGGTGCCTTCTTTGTGGGGTCTTTATCTTCTCCCTGTGTTTGTGTGGGTTTGCTTTTGTGTCCTCCCATGTTACAAAGACATGTCTGCATTATTTCTTCCTGGGCCTCTGCTGAATTTTTTTTTTTGTTCCAAGTCAGACTGTCCTGATTAACAAATGTTAAATAAAATTGACAGGCATTTGAATTTCAGACTTCAGGTTTCTGAATGTTTAAGTCCTTGCATATTTGATGGTGCAGTGGTAGTACTGTTGCCTCACAGCTATAGGTTTTCTGGTTTGATTCTTGGCTGGGGTGCCTTCTGTGTGGAGTCTGCATCTCCTCCCTATGTTTGTGTGGATTTGCTCTGGTGCCCTGTCATTTTACAAAGACGTGTCTGCAGTATTTCTCCCTGGGTCTCTGCTGAAAATTGTTTTTATTCTGTCAGCAGTAAAATTGACAGGCATTTGAATTTCAGACTTCATGTTCTTCAGAAAATACATAGTAACACAACCGTAACACAACCTTTTATTCTAGCAATTTTCTAAGTTTATAAGATGATTATTTGAAATTTGTCTCTATTTTTGGGACTGCATTCCCTTATTATTGGCTTCGTCCAGGTCTTTTGTGCTAAGGTTGACAGCTATGGCAAGAACTGAATTCACTGAATGTTTGAGGGCTGTATTCCCTCATTACTGGGTTTGTCCAGGTGTTTTGTACTAAGAGGTTGACAGCTATGGTGAGAACTGAATTCACTAAATGATAGCCATTTAAGTTTCAGTCTTCCTCTTTTACAAAGCAGCTGATTTGGCGTAGTGGTATGTTGCTCTGTTTTGCACAGGGAGCTTGGCAGTAAAATGTATGGTTCTAGCAACTTTCCAAGATTATACAAGCAATGTATGTGTCCCTGGTTTTTGGGCTTTTGACCCCCCCCCCAATACATTTTGGCTTTTTCCAGTTTTCTTGTGCTGCAAAGTTGAGTATTGAGTAGATTTTACAAGGAGCTGAGAGCTGCAGGGGAACAGAAGTTTAGTGCTGCTTAAGTGAAGTTGGTTTGCCTTGTTAATAGCACAACAAGTTGTGTACTTGTCTTTGATGCAGAAGGCTGTGGGTTCTACTCCCACAAGGGGTGGATGCTGCTGTACTGAGAATGTTCTACTTGGTGAAGATACTAACTATGAGTTCGTTATCAGTTTGCCATCCCTTTCCTCTTGCAATATTAATAGCTTATCATTTTTTTAATGTAATATAGGCAATTTATTCCTGAGGGGCAACAGGCACTTTATTTTTCGATGAAACTATGAAATATAAAGGTGTTTGCTAGCAGCAACCTCTTCATTAGTTACAGATTTCTTTAATGTGGAATTATTTAGATGACTTTTACTTCTTCAGAGATAGTGCATATTTACTGATAATGGACTGTAGAATTGTGCATATTTACTGATAATGGACTGTAGAATTGTGCATATTTACTGATAATGGTGGACTGTAGAATTGTGCATATTTACTGATAATGGTGGACTGCGGAAGTCTGAGTAGACTTTTATAATAAATGTTCTGAACTGGGTAGTTTTGTCATTATGGGTGCATGCATTTTGTTTCATTGTTTACTGGAAAAATGTTCAAAACAAATTTAAAATACCCTCTAACAACTGTAATATATTGTACAAGGAATATAATTTGGTACAATGAGGAAGGTGTATCAAAGAGCACATGTATGTTTCATATGCAAGGGGCCTATGATTTGAAAACAGCCCAAAATTAATCTTTATCTGCCACTGGCAAAATGTATTTTCTTTGAATGTGGGTTTCAATGCTGTTTCAGTGAATGTGAGTTTCAAAAGCAGAGAAGTTTTAATGCTAAGTTTTCATTGTGAGACTGCATTGCTTTGTTTAGTAGATGACTTAGTGCTTGTGCTGTAAAATACAAAATAAAACTTTCAAATGAAGTCCAACTCATCATACAAGTAAAGCAGTATGCACATTAGTGTTTATGGTAAATGGAGTGAAATAGCCAGGTAATGGTTCATATGAATGGCTGCAGAGGCTCCATTCAACCGTGATTTTGTCAGGGGGGAAGGGCAGCAAACTCAGACAGGCCCAGCTGAACTATACCTCCCAACTGTCCAGATTTTCAAAGAATGAATAGATTTTTGCTTCTTATTTTTTGGTTTGTTCTTCATAAAATTTGTAGTTTTCTGGCAAATCATTTAGAAATTAAGTCACTAAATAATGATACACTGAGTTTCAGACTTCATAACCTTCAGAAAAATGCATGCTAAAGTAAGAACTGTTATTCTATCAACTGTCTCAGTTTATACAAGAGCAATTTTTAGTACTGTTTATATGTTCCCCCAGTATATTTGGCCTTGTTCAGATTTACTGCATTAACAGGTTGAGAGGTACATGCAAATAAATTGCTTTATAGAATTAGGCATAGCCAACCTCTCATCTGTCTCCGATTTTGGCTTAAAATGTTGCTCTTCCCCCTAATAATCCCTCCGCAAAATAGCAATTTTGGAAGAAAACATGGAGGGTTTACAATTAAGAAATAACTGTAATAATCAAAGTTATAGATTACTTGAAATGCATGTAGATTATTTTATTTTGTCAGCTGCTCAAGTTAGCAGTACTAATATTAAAGTGTCCCTTCTTTGCAGGTTCCCAGCTGTATTGTGTGGCTATTTTATATTTTTGCATCACATTTGGTCCATTTTTCATAAAATTGTGTTTTTTGGCAAATTAGTGACAAATCACTAAAGACTGAAGTTAGAAAATAATGTCAGACATTTGAGTTTCAGATTTTATACCCTTCAGAAAAGTCATACTAATGCAAGACCTATTCTATTATCTTTCTAAGTTTATTAGAGCAATATTTAAAAATTGTCCTTATTTGTGGGCATTTGTCCCACTTCTGTGTATAGCTTTGTCCAGATTTCTTGCTCTGAGGTTGAGAGGTATGACACATGTGTCAGGGCCATCACAGTCAGCCAGAGACATTTCAAATTGTGACATACTTGTTGCACCCCACTCCACCATGTACTGACTCTGGAAGTGTCCAAGCAAGGCAAGGAGTAGTTATGCAGTGTAAATGTGCAGTGTGCCCCCCATCCAAGGTAGACACAAGTACTACAGTGGCTTTTCATCTGTCCTTGATTTTGCAGAAAGGTCTGGTTTCTGTCATATTTTTGTACTGTTGATTTATGCTTATTACTCAAAGTGCCTGTTGCTCTGTGTTTAAGTAGCAATGCTTTAATGACCATAATGTAAGCTTGTCTGAGATCATAAGATGCAAGTAAGCTTTAATAAGCATACTGTTAAAGAATTGCCAACATTGAAAGCCTTTCTGTTGTTGCCATGCAGAGAATACTTGACTAGATAATGTATAAGCCTTGGGTATTAAAGGACAGGATTCCATTATTTTAAAAGCTCATTACACTTGTTGGAGACTTCCAGTCATCTCTACAGACTTTACCGTAAATTAAACAGAATGCCAATCATGTGTGGTCCATAACCTGTACAGTAATCCTTTAAGCAATGTATCTTGAGCTTGTTTCTTGTTTGCTTTTCATTTTTTACTTACATGTTTTCCCCATGAAACAAGTAGATAGTTATCAGGCAGCAGGTCTTTTTTGGATAAGAAACATTTTTACAAGTGGGGGCATCACAGAGATTTCTACTTTCAGCATGTTACTTGGCACTTTAATAAAGCTGAATATAAATTATAATTAGAACTGCAGTGCAAGGAGAAGTGGTTTGAGTTGAGGGCTTCTGGTTTTGCTTGTATTTGATTTTGACTGGCATTCCAGTAATGTATTTAAAAAGTAATTTATTTTTTCATGCCTCACAACCTTTTGTTTCCATCTAGATATTAAGTAAGCTGTCATGCAGCCAATGCATTGAAATATTTTTATTCTTCTACACTAATTTTTGTCTTGATTGGACTCTCATAATGATGGTTTGCCACCCAGGGCAGTGTATTTAATTAAAGTTAGTCTTTGTGGTTTTGAGCATAGCTCCTCCCCTTTCTGCTTGGTCACACCCCTTCCCTTGACCCCACCCATTCAGCTGGCTCCTGCAGTCCCCCTTTGATTTGAAGTCACCAGCCGTCACTGTCTAGTATACATCAAGTATTTATTTCAATAGTCTTTTATCTAACATTAACAAAATTATCATCATGTCCTTTATCATATCATAATGCAGTTACTTTTACACTCTATGTTAGAACTAGAATCTCAACTCAATACATTAGATTTTCGAAGTATTTAACAAAAATTAAAGGTTTTAGAGAATGTTTTTTAAATTAGTTAAAAATGTTATTTATATAAATAATAATGGAGAAGTCACCAATGCTGCATTGTGGGACTGTTTAAAATCTTACTTAAATGGTAGAATTAAAAGCTGGAGTATTCATAAAAAGAAAGAATAAGACAAAGACCTAATATCTTTACAAACCAAAATAGCTTAAAAAAGGAAGACCAGAATAATAATAAAAGTACAAAGGACAAAATAAATTGCTTAATTCAAAATATATTGAAATTTTAAATCATAAAGTTGCTATCAGTTTGGGGAAATTGAAACTTCAATCTCTAAATCCGATTAATATATACAAATTAGCAAATAGGTCAAAGAGAATGAATACACTTAACCATATACAAGAACTGTTATACAGGCAGGTAATAATGAAGGAAGGTTTCTGATATTTATGATATACTTGACAGCTTCACAAATTATAAAAATATTTATTCTATAAACCGTGATGGAATAAATATTAATATCTTATCTAAATTTTTAAATGAGAATACAACTAACCAACTAAAGGGCAAATTAATAGACTTGCTAAACCAATATCTAATGTTGAAATAAAAGATCAGACTAAAACAATTAAAATTCAATAAAGCTCCAGGCAATGCTGGCATTATTTCTGAAATTTATAAATTAATGCCTGATTATTAATATTTTATTAAAAGTACCTAAAGAAGTTAAGGCAAACTCTCCTGCTCCTACATCTTGGAAATATAATTTAATTTCCCCCATATTAAAACATGATAAAATCCAACTCAGTGTTCTTATCATCCAGTATCTATTTTAAACATTGATTATAAAAATGTTTATGTCCATCATTACAAATGGATTAAAATCAGTCATAGTAAATGTCATTAATGAAGATCAAACTGGATTAATTATGAATGACTGACAATAGATAATGCTCTTAAGATCCTCTTGTTAGCTGACAAGGCAAACAAAACTAAGAAAGAACTGTGCAATTTTAGTTTGTATGCAAGCAGAGAATTTGATATGGTTGATTGGATTTATTTGTCTGAAACTTTAATTTCTCTGATAATTTTATTGATCTGATTATGAATGTATATTTAATTTTTATGCCTTTATTAAATTGGGTTATTTTCTCTCTGTCTCATTTAAGTTTGTAAGGGAACCAAACAAGGATGCCCGTTATTGCAATTATTATTTTACCTAGTTATGGAGCCCTTTACAAATTATATTAGATAAAATGAAATAAAACTGGTTTTGGCATCTGAGACAAAATATTTTAAGCTCCACTTATTTGCTCATGGCATTCTGTTGACTTGAGGATATTGAGACTTCACTGTTGTTGTTGTGTCTTTCGGCTTTCCCTGGTTAGGGGTCGCCACAGTGGAACTCCAGTCCGCTAATGATTGGCAGTAGATTTTTACGTGCCAAGTTGCCAGCTCTGACGCACAACCTTTAACGAAGGTACGCCCATTCATGCATGTCTCCACACAGAAGATGCTTTAGCTGAGAATCGAACAGGACAACGTTTTACTGTGAGGCGACAATGCTACTGCAGCACCACCACCGCAGTGAATGGATATTGATCCTTCACTACCTTTTATAATTGAATTTTAGAACATTTTGAGGAAATTTTAGGATTGAGTATTAATCAAAGCAAGTCAAAAGTGCTTTTAATAAAATATAAACAAAAAATTTAGTATAATAAATTCAACTGGAATAATGCACAAATTAAATCAGACAACATCGGACTTTAAGAAAATTCATATTAACAATGATTTCATGCTAGAAATAGTGTCAGTTTGATAAAAAAATGGAAACGATTCTTCTTCACAGTGGAAGAGAAATTTACCCCGATTAAAATGAAAATTCTTCCAAAAATTCTTTATATCTTCCAGACTCTTGCCATGAGACCTTCTAAAAATATAATCAAAATTCCTTATTGCAAAGTTATTTTGGTATCTAAACCTAGAATTTCTCTACACAATCATAATAAATGTTAGAATGAAGGTGGTATGAGTTTTCCATACTATACTGAATCATATTCAATATTAACAGTTATTAAAATAATTATATTATGGCTAACTTCAACATATTCAGCTAAATGGAATCTATTTGTGAAAATATTTTTTATTATAAAAATATCTCATTTACATATAATTTATTAATTTCATTTGATTTCTAAAAATTGCTTCATATGCAATTTTTTGTTAAGTTCACACATTCTTATTTTATTAATGGTATTTTGGGCACCTTTAAAAAGTAATTTATACTAATCCTATTATTAAAAGTTGGTTATTCTTAATTTTTCCAATAGCCTATACCAGTGAATGTATTGAAACATATAATGTTGATAAAATGCTGGTTTTAAAGTAAAATAAGCTAGTTTATTGGAACCAGCTTCTAAATGGAACTAAGATGTAGTCTACAGAACTTTTAATGGGAAAATATAACATTGATTTAGATAATTGGCTATATATTCAAATTTTTAGAAAATCTGTTATTTCTAAAATTGAGATTTAGTCCAAAAGGAAACCACAAAGCAGCGTTTTAATAAATCCAAGTAAAACAGAGAATGGTTAAGCACTTTCGTCTGTCAAATCAGACATCTTCAGAACCACCCATATTAAATTCTAAGTTCTACTTAAAAACATTCAAAGAAACACGCCCCTCAAAAACAACCAATGCATTTAAAGAAACATGCTTACAATAAATACATGTGAAGAATTAAGATAATTTGAAAATAGTTAAAAATAGTTTAAAACAATTACATTTCCAAAGCCCTAGAAATATTGTCATTTAACCCTGGTGGATATGCAGCATCAAATTTAAGCTGCCATTTCATTTCCTTCCTAAGTAATTCATGTTCCCAATCTCTACCAGTATCATGCAAAACCTGCTGTTCCAAAATTAAAAACACAAACTTATTAACAAGATAATGAATGTTGAGCAAGTGCACTTTTATTATCCCTTCTTCTAATACTACAAATATCTTGATAAATCCTTTGTTTAAGGGAGTTATTGGTTTTACCAATATAAAATGTATTGCATGAGCAACAGGTAGCTAAATAAATAATTATTCTTGTGTTGCAGTTTACAAATGTACCCACATTCCATGTTTTGATCTTACTGAGCACCTCACCATCTTTGTTAACATTAATATATGTACTATATGTACAATGTTCACATTTTCTTGTAGTGGGGACCCCATATGTGCAACCAGTATGTTCCAATATCACCTTAAAATTACTTCTATTTTTATAAGTAAAAGTATGTCTGGAAAAAAATAAGTGACAAATGTCACTACCAGCTTGTAATAAATTCCAGTTGTTAGAAATAATTTTTTCAAAACATCTATCTTCTACCGTATAATGCATAACCATATTGTTGACCTTAAATGGTTCAATTTCCCTAGTAGCATCCAAACTTTGTAAATTAATTTGATGGCCAAGCCCAAACTTGATAATGGGAGCATATTTGTTTTGTCTACCCATCCAAATTTCATTGCCTATGGAATCTAAGAGGTCAGGTGGATACCCCCTCTCCTTAAACATGTCCTTCACAAAATTAAATTCTCTCAGGCAATCCCCATTATCAGATGTCAGTCTAGAAACCTGGATCAACTGGCTTCTCACAATGCCTTTTTTCCCGTGCATAGGATGGCAACTAGTAAAATATAAATAAGCATTGCAAAATGTTGGCTTCCTATATATTCTAATTTTAAGTGCCATCACTTTGTTTAGAAAAATTGATGTCCAAATAGTTAATAACAGCTTTGTTTGCCACATAAGAAAATCTCAGAAAATCAGTACTCTCCTGCATGAAACTAATACATTTGTCTAAATCATCTTGTGTCCCTGTTCAGATAAAAAACAAATCGTCTAGGTATCTATAATAAGTCAAACAAAACTTAAAAAATGCTGAACTAAACAATAAATGCAATTCCCACCATAACATAACAGCGTTGGCAAAGAGGGGGCACAATAAGCACCCATGGCCACCCCCTTGCATCTGTAATATTCTCCCTCAAAGTATAAAAAATTATTATTCAACACCAAATCCATAAAAAAAAAAAACATTTCTTGATCAGCTGTACTAAATCCAATATGGGATAATAAAATATTCTTAAACTATTCAAGACCCAGTTCCTGTGGTATAACAGTATATAAACTGTGTACATCACATGTAACTAATAGCGCCTCTTGGGGAACAATAACCATCTGTAATTTGTTTAACAGATTCTATGAGTCCTTAAGTATGTGTGTACTGGACTTGAACAAAAATTTCAATTTCGTGTCGATATATTTTGCCAGGGGTTTGGTAATAGACCCTCTGGATGCCACAGTTGGGTGGAGGGGTGGGTCTAGCTTGTTAGAATGGATTTTGGGTATGCTGAAAATCTTTGAAATAACTGGCTTGTCAACTTACAAAAATTCTTACAAAGGTCTGGAAATAGTATCGAAAAGCAACAATTCGTCAAGAACCACTTTAACAGACCTATAAGCAAGATTAATTTCATTCAAAGACACTTGGTTGTAAACCTCCTCATCATTAAGCAACCTCAGCATCTGCCCACAATAATCATGCAGTTCCATTATAACCAGACCACCCCCCTTGTCTGGTTTCATGTAACGTAAATTAGTGTTTTGTTTTAATTCATTTAACCAGTGAACTTCATTTGCTGATAGATTAAAATATCTAGTTGTGTTTGTATTCAAAACTGTTCTAATGTCACGTTCACATTATCTTTCAAAAACATTAATAAGAGGGTGTTGTGATAGGTTAAAAGTACTACTATGTTTAAATTCATTCCTAATCGTAGCAGGTTGCATATTTCCATTAAACATCACACTAAAGTTCATTTTCCTACAAAACAATCTTAGGTCCAACAAAATGTCTACAGCACGGGCCTTAGAAGCAGGAATAAGTTAAAACCTTTTAACAACAATTTGTGATGTTCTGGCCCAACAATCAAAGAAGAAAAATTGTAGGTGATGAAATTAAAAAAAGAAGTGATGTTGACAGTACCTGTTTGAAAATTAGACAAGTCCAATGAGGAACTAGACACATCTACATCCGCCTCGTGGTATGGCGGTTGTAATGATCATTCCTGTACCCACTCCCCTTTTTGTTGTGTTGAGAAATCCCCGCTAGCCTCTCCGAGCGTCGTGAGGCTTGAGGTCCTAAAGGGACATTTCCTCGCAGAACATCTTGGTCCATGTCATAATTAGTCCCACCAGTATCATTTCTGTATGTTTGTTGTACTTTGAGGGGGGTACACATTTTTCCTTTTATAATCTTCATCATCCCTCATCAATTTCTTGTCTTTCCTGACCTTAATATTAATTAGATTGTGTTCCACAGTCTCAAAGGTGTGATTAAACTTCGATTTATAGTCAGGAAACTGGACATCCACAGTAATAGAATTCACTGGGTTGTCAATGTGTTGTTTAAGTTCAATCATTTTTCTTTCGTTGTCTTTAATAAGCAACCTGGTGAGTTCAAGGCCAGTGCAGTCAAATAATTCCAATAACTCTAAATGTAAAATAGAGTTAACTTCCAACCCCTGAGGGTATTTCCATAAACGCAAGCCTTTTGGCACATGCTATCTATGTACACTCTCTTCTAAAAAATAATTGTCCAGCTGCAGACTTTTAAATCTGTACAAAAAATGGTCAAGTTTTGAAATTTGCTCACGAATAGTCAAGGGTTCGTTGTTAACAGCGTTGTCTAAAGTGACACAAGTATTGTACTCAAACTTGTCCAACCAAGCATGTACTTTGGTTGCTGTTGAAAAATCACCCCAACCATCTCTTGTGTTGCTGTCAGAAATACTGTGAGCAACCTTAGACACTGTAACATTTGTTTTGTTACCTTTTTGCCCCCGAGTCCCACGAAAAGTAGTGGCATTACATATAGCTGCAGAATAAGAAGTTCCTTCACCAGGGCTGTCAGTAGTACATCGCTGGCCACATAATTCCAAAATGTTAGTATTGAGCAACAACGACGACTGTGTCAGTTGCTGCAGCAGCAAAGGAAGATTACCAGCACTATCACCTTGAGAAAAGGGCGTTTCAGGAATAAGCTGTTGCAGGCCTCCATTAGACATCATAGGTTCATAGGTAGTACTAGGCTATTGGCCCTAGGGCCTGTATAAGCCTAGCCAAACAGCACCCTGGCTTTTTCCACCCAAGAAAATTATTTTGCTGTGCCCCTGTCCAGCAGAGCCACAGAAGTGATCCCCGGGGTGAATTTCCTATCTCCCATCCAATCATCAAGATTTTTTTTGAAGAGTGCTACTGAGG
This sequence comes from Protopterus annectens, assembly GCF_019279795.1. Taxonomy (NCBI): domain Eukaryota; kingdom Metazoa; phylum Chordata; order Ceratodontiformes; family Protopteridae; genus Protopterus; species Protopterus annectens. The sequence continues at coordinate 129,684,778 of NC_056749.1, forward strand.
AGCTTTGTTTGATATTAGATAGGTAGTTTGTTCCAGAGTATGGGAAGTCTCTGAGACAGGAATCTATCCCTCCAGCAAGTTCTGTTTATTGTGGGGACAAGGTTTAGGTCCCTAGAGCGTGTAGCACGGAAGGATTAGGATTTCTTTACGTGGAGCATGTCCAACAGCTGTGGGTTTGACATAGCTTTGTATGTTAGGCAGAGATTGCCTCTGAGTAGGTGATATGCGACAGAGTATAGCTGGAGTTTTTTAAGGCGGTCAGCATAGGGCATCTGCTTTAGGCCTGTGGTTCTTTTAGTGATGTGTTTCTACAGCCTTTCCAGTTGTTGCAGTTGTCTTGAGAGGTACATACCAAATGGGGAGTTGTATTCTATAATGGGTCTAATGAGGGATGAGTACAGTGGGACAATGACCTCCTTTTTTCTGGATGAAAAGCCCTTAGTGATGAGGTGTGCCACATAGAAGGATTTCCTGACTGTTGTGGCGATGTGGTTATTGAAGGTGAGACCACTGTCCACCTGTGTCCCTAAGTCTCTTATCACACTTTCGGTGTTTAGTGTACTGCCACCTATATGGTAATTCACGGGTACATGTTTTTTCCCAAAGGGAATAACTATACATTTCTTGGCAGTGAGCTTGAGCCCATGGCTCTGGCACCAAGCATCTGATTCTGTAAGGCCCTTTTGTAGAGTATCCACATCATTCGGGGATTCAGTAATGGCTCCCAGTTTGCAGTCATCTGCAAACTTTGTTAGCCAGAGTCCGCTAGTGTTGGCCTGTGCTTCAGAGAAGAAGATGCCAAACAAGAGCGGTCCCAGGACTGAACCCTGAGGTACTCCACTTGTCACTTGTTTGGAGCTGGATTTGGAGTCAGCTACTTTTACAGTGTGGGTTCTGTCAGTAAGCCAGTTGGCAACCCATCAAGTGATGTAGGGATTAAAGCCCTGCTTAGTAAGTCTATCTATAATTCCATAGTGGAGGATGGTGTCAATGGCCTTGGCAAAGTCCAGATAGGCTGTGTGGACTGCCTTACCCTCATTCACAGCTCTGGAGACTGATTCGAAGAAGTCAATCAGGTTCAGGAGACAAGATCGGCTCTTCACGAACCCAAACTGGGTGGGGTCCAGTGTTTGAAGGTTGCCAATATTTTTGTTTATAAGTTCCATGATAATACGTTCCATGATCTTGCAGATTAGGCTCATCAGATTGATGGGGCAGTAGTTCCCGGGACCCAAGGTGGATCTCCCCTTGTGGAGTGGGATAACTGTAGCTGTGTGCCACTCAGTGGGCATGAAGCCTGAGGTGGGGGTATGATTAACCATGACACTTAGGTGAGGTGCCAGTTCATTTTGTAGTTCATGTAGTACACAGCCTGGGATGTCATCTGGTCCCATGGATGCTGTATTCTTAGCTTTGGAGATTGTGTTTTTTTACCTGTGTGGTGGCCATTATTACCGGAATTTGGCAATCTTACAGTATTGATATGGGCCGTTTAGGGGTTGAGAGGAGGTGAAGTTGGTACTGAATCGATCTGCCAGGATATTGGCAATATCCTTGGGATCAATATATTTAATGCCATTCTGTTGTAGCTCAGAGCAGAAATGAGCATTGCCATGTAGGTTCTTGAAATAGGTATAGAATGCCTTGTGGTTGTCTTTGGAATCTTTGGCAATTTTATTTTCGTAACTAGCTTTGGAGGATTTTACGAGGGATCTCAGCTTCTTACTGAGGCTGGTAAGGGAATTTTTTGCATCGTGGGATTTTCCTCTTTTCTGCAACAGTTGCTTCCTTTTGTTGTAAAGTTTGTTTATGGCAGGGGACCACCAGATAGGCTTCCTTTTTTTGGAGGAGAGCATCTTGGTTCTGTTTGTGATGGCACGATTCATGCATGAGTGGATGTGCTCGTACAGTGCCTTAGTGTAGGACTCAGTAGTCTAACTTTCAGTTCCCATCTGCATGGGTGTCATGAAGTTTGTCACTTCTGACTTGAGTAGCATGAAGTTGGCTTTGGAGAAGTTTTTTTATGGAGGTTTCCTTACTGGGGAGTGGGGGTGGGATGTGGATGTTGAGGGTGATTAGCTTATGGTCTGACCTGACAAATGAGGGGGTGACCGTAGGTGTAGAGCATCGATTTCCCATGTTGGTAATTACCAGGTCTAGGATATTGGAGCCCCTGGTGGGTCTCTGGATCCAGGGCATTGGAATTTATGAATTCCAAGAACCGTTGGGCAAAGGTGTTGGTATACCAGTAGTTTTCCCAGTTAATGGCAGGGTAGTTGAAATCACCCAGTGTTAGTGTGTTTGGTTGTATCTTAATATTTTCCAGTATGTTTAGAAAGGTGTAGTGAGAATCTTGGGGCATGGTGGGGGATCTGTAGCAAGCTACAATTTGGATTGCAGTCTTACCTAGTGTTAGTTACACCTGGAGAATGTCAGACTCATTGTGTTGGGCAACTAGCCTGGTGGTGTGAATATCCTTGGTGAATATGGACACTCCTCCACCTTTAGTGTTTCGATCCTGGTTTGGTGGCCGAAAAGTGTGGTAAGAGTTGTAGGCTGGTATTGCAGGGGTGCGCTCTCGAGTCTTGAACCAGGTCTCAGTTACTGCACAGATATCGATGTTCTCCAATTTTAAGAGTGCCTCGAGAGTGTGCATTTTGAGGTTTAGACTTCTAGCATTGAGTAGCATTACCTTCAGATTTTGCATGCTTTTACCTGTTACGGTGGTGGTTTTGTCCTTTGAACTTTGCCAAAAAAAGGCACTATAGGGGTGGCAAGAGCCTTAGCCAGTAACCTGAATCCCAGGGGCAACAGGTGCAGACCATGTCTGGCAAAGCATCGTAGTCTGTTGACCATGTCGTCCCTGGCAGACAGATACTGGATCCCATTTGAATGACACCAGAAACTTAGCCAATTGTTGAAGTCAATAATTTTGTCCTTATATTGTGGTATCATTCTGGGTGAAGGCAGGATGCTACTCAGGGCTAGAGTCATACCTAGTAGAATACAGCACAGAAGAGGCACCAACGTGCACTAATTTCAATGCTTCAACACAAAATGAAACAACAGGAATCAAGCAGTAAAGGATTTTTTCTCTCTAGCACCTCGGCCAACAACAGCCTTCAAGGAGTAAAAAAACAATACACTCCACACAATATATATACACATCATGAAGTGGCAATTAAACAATTAAACAATTAATATAATTACATTTTTTTAAAAATACAGCATCACTATTAAAGAATACTTTTCCAACAGAAATCTACATTCAACCCCCTGGGTACCAGAGTATTATACTTTAATATAAAAATAGCTTCCTTTTTTAAAAATATTATATGGCAAGAAGATATGTACTGGATAACACTAGAAGTTAAAAGTCTATATACCAATATTCAACATGCATTTGGGTTGGAGGCCATATTATTGCAGATGGGTAATACTCCTTTTACTCATTATATATTAGATCTAGTTAAATTTTGTTTAGAACATAATTATTTTTATTTTGAAAATCAATTATTTCACCAGATTCAAGGTACAGCCATGGGTGCACCATTTGCACCCATGTACGCTAATATTTTTATGGGTTTGGTTGAAAGGGAATGTATCTATAATAAATTGTTTAAGAACTATATTAGGTCATACTTTAGATACATAGATGATTTGGTATTCTTATGTGAAGGTGGCTTTCACCTACTGCATACTTTTGTCCAAGATATTCAAGTTAATAGATTTGGTATAGTGTTTGACGGTCTACAATATGGGCAACAGGTTACATTTTTGGACATTATTTTATGTGGACAAATAGGAAATAAAATGAATACAAGTATTCATAGAAAGTTTGGAACAGTTAATGAATTCTTAATGGGCACCAGTTGTCACCTGAGATGTATTATAAATTCTTTGCCCTATGGAGAGTTTTTAAGAATCTCCAGATTATGTAATGAAGAAAATAAATTTTTGAGGGAAACTGAACAAACGAAAAATATGTTCATTACTAGAAAATATGATATCAAATTAATTAACAAGGACATTCAAAAGGTATTTAATATTAGATATCATAATAATAGCTATAATAAATTTTTTTTAGGAATCAGCAGAATAATGGGATGAATTATGATAGAGAGTCAGAAAAATTTTTTTTATAGTCTCTACATATTATATTTGCAGTGAAAATATTAGGCAGTACATTTTGCACTTTTGGGAATTTTTAAGGAATTTTAAAGATCTAACAGGTCTAGCAAATCAAAAGTTAGTCTTTTCCTTTAATAGGGGAAGGAATATTAAGGACCTCTTAGTTTATAACAAATTCATTAGACCAGAATTGAGATTGTCTACACCAATTGTGGAAAGAGGCTTTAAGCCTTGTGGAAAGTGTAGTATTTGTTCTTATACAGTGAATTATTTTCCCTGTATTAATAATATTTCTTTTTCTCCTAATGGTGTTTATAACTGCAGAACAAATGGGGTGATTTATGCAATTAAATGTAGTTGTGAAAAATTTTATATCGGACAGACAAAAAGAATGTTCAAAGTGAGGTTGCTAGAACGTTTAAGAGACGTTCAAAATAACAGGGAGGATAGCCCTGTAGCCCAACACTTCAAAGAATATCATAGTAGCCACCCAGTGGGTTTAAAAGTGACTGTTTTACAACATATTATGGCATCTGATCTTGATAAAGACAAAGTTAGATGCATACTTTTAAAAAAGGAAGCTATTTTTATATTAAAGTATAATACTCTGGTACCCAGGGGGTTGAATGTAGATTTCTGTTGGAAAAGTATTCTTTAATAGTGATGCTGTATTTTTAAAAATTTTAATTATATTAATTGTTTAATTGCTTAATTGTCACTTCATGATGTATATATATATTGTGTGGAGTGTATTGTTTTTTTACTCCTTGAAGGCTGCTGAGGCGCTAGAGAGAATAAATCCTTTACTGCTTGATTCCTGTTGCTTCGTTTTGTCTAGAGTCATACCTGCCTGGGCCATGTGATCCGAGAGCTCTTCCATGTCTCTTTTCATGTAGTCCAGGGAGGTACGTCTCAAGTCATTCACTCCAACATGGACAATGATAGAGCCATATTTGTACTTGTTGTGGAGTGACTTGAATGCATGTGTTATGTTGCGGATCCTGGCATCCGACAGACAGCTGACTGTAATTTTCTCCTTGTTCAGCCTGGTGAGTGGGACATCGGTGTTCCTGACTATAGAGTCACCTATGACTAAAGTGTTAGGTATTGCTGGGTGGCACATTGGTGTTGTGAGCTATGTGACACTTTGGTTGTGATTGGTGTTTGTTTGCGTTTCAGCTTCGGAGGTCCTTGTTGCTTGGGCAGGTTACAGTTAAGGGCCTCTGCATATGTGGATTTAGTGTTGCTATCAGTGGGTGTTGGTGATGTGAGTTTAGAAGGGCTATGTGTTGCTGGAGGGGTAGTGCAGGTGTTAACCTTCTCCTGTTGACTGTCTAGCTCAATCTTGGGTGGAGAGAGCTTTGCTTCCAGTTTGGCTATGTAAGTGCATCTCTCACAGGTTGTAGTGTTTGGTGGTAGGAAGAGAGGGTTGTCTGTGTATGTGAGGCAATTGCTGCATTGCCCCAGTATGCCCAGATTCACCAGTAGACAGGAGAAATCATCGGAAGCTGACCCTTGGACATGCCTGGTTTGGTGCTTTTTTTTACAGCAGCAGTTTTTCCTTCCCTTAGCAAGGTACTTTGCAATTATAGGCTATTTAGTGTCTGTGATTAATTTCTCCTTATTAATAAGGACAGTTGAGTGCTTGTATCAGTTTAAGGCTTCTAGTGGTTTCCAGCAGGTATTAGAGCAAGTGCTAGTCACAGGGATGCTTAAAGGTAAGATGAAAAAAAATAGTTTATCCTAAATACTGCAGTGTGTACTAGAGAAGTTAGATGTGAAAGTAGGTAACTTAAGTTTTACCTGTTTAAAAAGTTAAGTTTTAGTGGAGAGTCACTATTTTTAAAACAGCAAGAAAGATTGAAAGGTGTGATCACTTTTGTATTCTGGTACTATGGAATACAATAGGGTGGCCAATAAATTTAAATAGTTGAAGGGGAGTGATTTCACAAAATGATAATTTTGCGCTTACTCACACAAGCCAGTGAAAGCAGAGAGGAAGTGAGATATATGGTCAAATTAACATAAGAGGCAGGCAACTAGAAAGGCAGTGGTATTTAAGAACAGAATAGTAACAGGGTGGGCGAGTGGGAAAAATTTCTGCCTGACTTACAAGAGACAGAACTGTGGTCTCTTCTGAAGTTTTAATATGCAGTCAAAAGCAGAATACACGTGAAACACAAGGTAAAGAAAACAAATCACAGTATTCAAAATATAAAAAGGCAATTAAACTAATACAAAATACAACAAATAAAAAGCAAACCAACCTTTCCTTCACAGCAAAGTGTAGCAGAGTCTCATCAAGGTTGATAAGTTTTTGTGGGTGTACAAATGAATCACTGTAGAAATGTGATATGTGCATTTATGTGAATCAAATTTGGTTGAATTCAAGCAGAAAAATGAATGTTTGACTGAAAAGGTGGTGGTTGTGAAAATATGCAAGATTGCCTTATAGTGGGTAGTGTTTGCGTATAAATGTTCAATGGTCAAAAGGAGAGCAAGATGGCTGCCATCCTATAAGCAGTGTAACTACATAGCTCTGCCACTTACTTGAATAAAACAGCTAATCTTAAGGGTTGAGAGACTATTTAACAAACAATAATTTCACTCAAGTGTCAAGAATCTTACCTGATACGAATACCAGCGTCTGGAGAGGTCTGTTGAGAAGCTAAATTAAAGGATTGTGTATGATCTGTTTCTCTCTTCTCCTGCATGCCTGCAGTACATGTGCTCCGGATCTCAGAGGCCTTCCTTCTCCTGTAAATAAAAAGACAAAAAGGATATACAGATATGTCACAGGAGCCGGATACTATGGAAACCCAAACTACCAAAGCGAAATTTTCTGCCATAGCGTCTCCAGAGAAAGAGGTAACTACTAAAAGGGCTAGAACTGCCAAGCAACAAGAGGCCCCGAAACCACCACCATCATCATCATCTAAAGTGAAAAATGATTCTACTAGCATGGAGGAATTAAAGATTACACTGCAACCCATCCAAACAGCAATTCAAAGCTTCTCACAACAGCTTAAAACGTTTAGTGAATCTATTGACAGAATCCTAACTAGAATTGATAAAACAGAAGCAAAGGTGCTAGATAATGAGGTAAAAATTGAACAGCTACAAAAAGATCAAAGAAATAATGCCACAAGCATAGACAACATTCAACAGAAATTACTAGACCCCGAAGCCAGATCCAGACGTAATAACCTCATTTTAAGAGGCATTCCGGAGCATATTATACAACTGGTATTGCTGGAGAGCATATCTGAAATTTTTTCTTTATTCCTGGACAAAGAACCTCTCTCGGATAAAATAATAATTGAACGTGCCCATAGAGCTCTAAGACCAGCTAATGACAAATCTAAACCGAGACCTGTGTATGTCAAGATTCTCAATTACCAACATGTGAGCAAACTACTAATAGCAGCAAGGAATAAGAAATACATAGAATGGAAGGGCTCCAAAATATCTCTCTCTTCTGATCTTCCTGCCCCGATCAAAATGGAGAGGCAGAAACTAGCTCCCTTCTGCGCCTATTTAATTAAAAAACAAATTAGATTCCAAATGAGGTATCCCAACACTCTCACTTTCTCTCACCAAGGTTTACAGCTTTCGGCTCAGAATTACAATGAAGCAGCTGCTGTTTTTATGAAAACATTCAATGAGTGTCCGGATCAGACATCACAGAATGAGTAACTCATGTTCTACAGGTGGAGCGGATAGATCGCTAAATTGTATTAGGCTAATCTGCTTGGTTTACTAGCTTACCTCGATAGCCTGCTACCATGATACCACCACAGTATACCAATTTGCAGTTGCAAGGCCCAATATCCTCGTGGCATACCGTGGATTAACTCCGATTCCCTAACTGGTCGCCATGTTGTTTACTGCCCGAAGGTACTTTGACCTTCTAATTTCCCATGATCCGAGTGGTTTCTTAAAGTGACAAGACTCTGTAACGCAAGTTTGTCAAGGTTAAGGCTCCCTATTGCTTATTTTTGAACTACCAAGCTGATGAGGGTGTTACCCTCTCCGAGGTGATCAAGGGTGAAAGCAATCGCTATCTGACCTAAACTGTCTGCCGAGGATACTGGTCTTCCAGCGTTCGACTCTCCAGATGCTCTTCATCGGCAGGTACTGTTTTTTCTGCCTACCCTTACCCCTGACTCCATCCTGTTTTTGGACCTTGGAATTGAGGAGAATCCGGTTCCCTTGATGACAGCGGTGTGAGTGATCGGCTGTGTGATATATGGCTACACGAACGGTGCAGAGCTGCATGAAGGGCTTGACAGACTAAGGTTTTTTTTTTTTTTCTCTTTGCTTTATGTGCACTTACCGGTCCCAACACTGGTTCTTGCATATCCTGTAGTTGCAGAGTTGGTAGGAGTTAGTTTTCTACCTTAATTTTTCAGTGGTTGTGTTTCGTATATCTAGGGGGAAAGGATTTTGGAACCATACCTTCCTGCTGAGGTCACTTCGAGTTAGTGTAGGATGGGAGTGCGGGTCATTCTGACCAGATGAGTTGTTTCACATTTGAAAATAAGCAAGAGGGCATTACTTTATAAAAGGTGATAAGCAAACTACAGGGGACAGCATCGATAATGCATCCAGCGATTCCGGAGGACAGATAAACATCATTACAGGATTTTAAAGTCTCATACTAACTCTAGATCTGAACTTGGGTAATATAGGCTAACACCTACTGACCATGGGGTCCTAGTAAGACCACCATGGCTGGACATAGGAGTTTACGATGCTGCTTTTCGGTGGGCTACCAAAATATACTCAACAAACATAGGGTACTTGTTTTTTGGATTTAGTGTAGGAATGGAAAGACTCCCAACGGTGGTTTTTCATATTTAACTGTACGAAATGCCTTACTTGTTTGGAGGCTGCTAGTGATAATACAGTTATTTTTTCTGAAAATGAGTCAACAGGAGATAATATTATCACTGACGCTTCTCACGGGGCAGGAGTCAATATATCTGCAAGTGAATCAGCCATTTCTTATCCAGGCATTTCCTGGGGAGGGTAGGTTTGATAGATCACCTGTTTGCTCGGTGAGGATAGTGGAGTCCTTGCGGTGTTGAGTTGCCAGCTTGGCTATCAACCTCACATGTCAGACGCCCACTTGTATTCACCTATTCCTAGAGGCAATAGGGGTCATAAGTCAAACTTTAGTCCCCCCTTGGTTCGTAGCCCACACGAACATTTTGTGGTCAGGAGCTTTTTTATTCGGACCGGCGACTGGGTGTTTGATCTGCATAGCATTATAATGAACGCTGGTTTCCCACATAGAATATGAATGGAAATTATCATCTTTCCTTATGACACACACAGCCTAAGCAGAATGCTCAGCTGGACATATGCGTCCAGTTACTGATTCTAAGCATCCTATAAAGTAGAGTTTTCCTAAAGAATGATATTGCCTAGTTTGTTATACGGGCATTAAAGGGCCAGGTAGAAAGAGTATGGGGTGCCTTGCAATTTCATATCACAAGCAATATTTAATGTTCTTAAAGTGCAGTAAAAGGTTACTTTATATATACGACCTGACGATGGCTATCATAAATATAAGACATTAAGTGTATAGGGGAGGTTCGGAATTTCGAGGATCTGCGGAATACCTACACTCCTCAAGCAGCGGTTAACTAAAGAGAACTGTAGGGTGTTGAGAAAGATTTAGATTCTCTATGTTCAAGGAACTATGTTATTTTTAACAGTGGTTGGTGGAATATCTGCTGGACCTCTTGTGAAATGTATATTGTGAGGTCAACCTTACCGGTACAAATACTAAGATGATAAGAAGTATGTTCAATGTTTGTTTCATACCTTTTCTGGCCAGAACTAAGGCTCCGAATTTAGGTTTAGTAATATTTCTCAATGATCTTATATACTCCAAGGGGGGAAGGTCTCCTCCATATCCAATGGGCGCTCCCTCTCAATTATACTTTAGTTCACTTGTAAACCTACAATAGTCTCTATAATTATTAGATAAATACTACTGCTGACTAACTTCTCAAGATTTCATTCATTATGGCAGAGCTGTGAGTATTCTTAAGCACTGCATGGGATAGCTATGCATTTGTGTTCCTGGAGTTTTAGGATTTATTTTCTGGGAATAAAGTGTCTCACCCATTGGGTGGGGCCAAGGTCTTGCTATTTTCTGAGTTTATACCTTTTTTTCCCAGATCCTTCCGGGCTTAGGGGGAGGTGGTTAGGCATGGGGGTCAAGCTGGAAGGACTTGTTATACTTGCCCATATGGTTATGCTACAGCATCGTAGTAAAGAGCAGTGTAATATTAATTCCCCGCTTCTTCTACTATCTTTAACTTACTTCAGTTAGCTAGCATATGTGGGACATAGAATCGTGGAACATTAAAGGGTTACAAACATCTAATAAAAAAAAACTTTTTATGCATCTGACTCTTAAATCTAAATCTAACATTGCTTTTGTCCAGGAGACGCATTTGTTGAATCACCAATGGGAACAAGATAAATCGAGACCTTGGATCAAAAGGATCATAGCCTCGGGGGGCACTTCCAATAGTGCCGGGGTGGCCATTATTATTAAAAATAGCTTTTTGTTAGATATAGTGAAAATGGGCTCAGATAATGAAGGTAGATGGTATTACTTTACTACAACCTGCTCTTATTTAGACAAACCTATACTTGTTATTAATATATATGCCCCTTGTTCAACTCAACAAAACTTTTTTATGAAGATATATAACCTTCTTACTTCATTTTCCAACCACTACTATATTGTAGGGGGTGATTGGAACTCTGTGCAGGACTCCCAAAAAGATAGATCGAATGCTAAGGCCAGATTTAATATCTCTGCTTCTAGATCCCTAGCTGAATTGAAAGAGGATTTTAACCTATTTGACCCGTGTATATTTCTGGATGCTCCACATAAAAATAATAGATTCACTTTCTTTTCTAACTACGCTAAAAGTTGGTCTAGAATAGACTTCTTTCTTATTTCCTCAGTCTTTCATAGTCTGGATATTTCCTATGTCGAATATCCTAGAACTCTCTCTGATCATTCTAAGATTTACCTCTCTATCCATCGACACAACAAATGTCCCACAAAAAACACAGCCATTTGGTGACAAATAAACCCCAACCTTCTTGGGAGAGAGAAGATTACCTCTCAAATCGAAGAATACCTTGACCAATTTCTAAAATCCTGAGACTCCCCTGTCTCCCCTAGACTGTGAGTGGGCCACAATTAAGTCAATGATTAGGGGTTTCCTTATTAACAAAGCCTCATACTATAAAAAGCTTCGTAACAAAAAAGAATGGGACTCAACTTCCCAGCTTCATAAAATAGAAGCTGAGATTCAGGAAAAACACACCCCACATTTGGAAGAATGTATGATGCAGCTACAAAAAGAACTACTATCCCTACAAGCAGACAACCTGAAACTCCATGAGTTTAAATCATTGGCCATATATGCGGACTTAATCCACTTTCCCTCAAAATTTTTGGCCAGAGTTGCCAACCTGAGTAAAACCTCCCCATTTATACCTGTGATCCATTATCAAGGTAATGATTACCAGAAGACTGATGAGATTATTAAAGTATTTGAATATATATTCACTCAAACTTATGGGCCTACCGAAAACACTCTAAATAAAGCAGAGCTGCAATCTTTTCTTAATAACCTAACTTTTCCCAAACTATCCGAGAAGCAAAATAAATTCCTAGACAGAGAAATCAATATACAAGAAATCATATCAGCCATTAATAACCTTAAACCTAACAAATCTCCTGGCCCCAATGGGTTTACGGCTGAATTCTATAAAGCATTCATTACAAAAATCCCCAAGGTCTTGCTTTTGTTGTTTAACTATATTACCTCCACTGGATTTAAAGATATTCACTTAAATGCTTCTAGAACTATTCTTATTCCTAAACATAATGCGGATCCTAAAGACCCTGGGAACTATAGACCCATATCTATAGTTAATCTGGATATGAAGATCTTGGCCATGGTGTTGGCTAATGGACTGAAAGCTGTTATACCATCTATTGTCTCTTCCGAACAATCTGGTTTTATCCCGGGTAGGCAAACTAGTGACCACACTATATCACTGGAAGCTATGATACATCTTTCTTCTTTAAGTAAATTCCCCATCTATGCCTTAGCAGTGGACGCCTCTAAAGCCTTTGATCGGTTAAGTACAACATTTTTATTCAACTCTTTACCTTTCTTCAACATCCCAAACTCATTTATAGGTAAAATAAAAAGCCTTTACTCCACAGCATATACTACTCTACAAATCAATAAACAGACATCTAACAGAATCAAAATTGTTAACGGGGTCAGGCAGGGATGCTCTCTTTCCCCACTTCTTTTCAACCTTTACATGGAACCATTATTCATGCTTATAAAACAGGGTACATTCCATCACCCTCCTACCATTTTTAACTTGAATATTTCTTTATCGGCATATGCTGATGATTTAAATATATATTTTACACTCCCCTACTCTGACCCAAATAAAATCATATCTTCTATCAACTCCTTTTCCAACCTCGCAAACTACAAACTGAATAGAGACAAATCTCTAATTTTCCCGTTAAATATCCACTCCATGTTGCCTAATATAATTACAAATACGGATATCAAAACTAAGCATCAACTGCTATACTTAGGTATATCCTTTTCTCAAGGAAACTCCAATTACTATCAGGACAATGTAGTCATATGCAAAATGATCTCAACAGATGGGCTAAGCTTAAGCTTCCTTTCCTGGCCAGAACTGCAATCATTAAAATGAACATTCTTCCTAGATTCCTATACTTATTTAACGCAACCACCAGCATTTTGCATAACAATTTTTTTAAAAATATTACATCTACTCTTTCAAAATTCATATGGGCCCCCAAATCAGTTAGAATTAGCTATACAAAACTTATCTATCCTAAGGAACAAGGAGGACTTGGCCTACCTGATTTTAAAACCTACTATGAGATAATTAATGGAAGTAGAATCTTTAATATAGCCTCATATCATAAGGTTCACTCCCCGTGGGCCCCGGCATGGGTTGTTCTGTATAATAACTACATTAAAAAATTGAACTTTAACCCCGCAGCACTCCCATTCCTAAATGAAGCAAACATAGGGATGCTTAAGCGAACAAAAGGTTTAGTATATAGCATAAGGTCCCTCCAGACCCTTTTTAACTCTTTGAACTTGATTCACTCGTATAATGCTCTACAACCACTCCATCTTAACCCTAACCTTAGATTGAATGGGCGCATGTTAAACCTGGAGCAATACCCCCTTCTCCTGAGCACCTCTATTTCTGATCTCTTCCCTTTCAGACATCAGGCACTTTCTAGTCTGAGAACTAATCTGAATTTACCTAAAAATTATATGATTATTTTACGACAAATTAGAGATCTGGTACGTAGTTATCTGAAACACCCCTTGGTATCCGACAATGATATCTCAACTTGTAAAACATTAAGGAAACTCCTTCTCATGAGGAAAAAAATGACCTCAAATTCCTACAAGGTTATTATGTCACTTAAATCCCAGAACGTACTCATCTTTTCCAATTATTGGCCAAAAATGAACTCTTCTGTTAATCAGAGTCTAATCTCTAAGGCTATAAGATTAAGCTCTAAATATATACCTTTTAAAAAGCTGAAATATACTCAGCTGATGATAATCAACAATGCGTACTTTACTCCTGACGTCCTTAGTAAAATCTTTCCCAATCATTCCCCTAAATGCCAGTTCTGCCCTAACCAAACTGATGATATTCTCCATATTTTTTGGAGTTGAAAATGTTTCTACAAGCTATGGTGTGCTTTGAGAGTGATACTTGAGGAAATTGGTTATGAAAAATCTACCCTTTCGTGGGAATTTACCATCCTTCATATTCCACCTCGTGGTCTATCTGAGCGGAATTATAAAGTTCTGATCCCTATCTTTATGTTAATTAAATATTATATTTCTTTAAACTGGAAGAACAGACACTCTCTTTCTTGGGGAGCCTTTAAAGCTCTAGCCATTAAACACCTCAAAGCTCATAAATATTTGTTCCACAATATTAAGCATAAGCCAATTATCAAAGAATTTTGGGGAATTCTATTCGATCATATATTAAAATGACTGCACTTCTTATGTAGGTACCATTAGATTCTACTTTGATATTCATGATGTATGTATCTTGTTTTTGGGCAATGTATTATTGTATATAGTTTTTGTTGGATTTGCATGTTCTTACTATGTACATACTTAGTGGTATTGAAAGGTTTTTTTTGTTATGTGCATAAATGTGATTATTGAAAATATTAAATAAAGAGAATTTAAAAAAAAAATGTTCAATGGTTAGAGTTGAGTAAAGGGATTTAGGTTTGTGTCTGTTTGGCATTATATGTGTTCTTTGTCCTT